>NW_022985461.1:97861-189686 GCF_010093595.1 Mytilinidion resinicola | reverse complement strand
TGTTGCTGGGGCGGCTGCGCGTTAGGGGTCGCAATTCGCGGTGTACCTACCGCGACGCCGCCGGCACTACTCGTAGGGCTTTGAGGCTGCGTACAATTGTTCGCAGGGCCTTGGATAGCCCCTAGGGGCCCTCCTTGGGTTGTATTTCCAAGATGCTGTAGGGTCGATTGCATCGTGTCTTATACGTATATATATATATACAACTCCGCTGCCGTTAATAAAAAGAAGAACTTAAGCAATATAATTCTATCTATCTATTTATATAACTCTGTTCTATCTTTCTCTATATTAACTCTATACCTTTAATAAATATTTATTTATTTTATACTTAAATTTAGCCTATAGTAAAAACTAGCTTTAGTTATATAATAGCAGTATCTAGGGGCTATATACTATATAATTTTAAGTAAATTCTATTTTTCTATCTATTTCTACTTGCTTAGGAGAAAGTCTATTTAAAAATCGATATTAGCATTGTATTATACTACGCACTTTAGAATTTAAAGCAAATTCTATTATTCTATTTATTTATATATTTATATTTACTTCTCTACTAAATCTAATCTAATTAGAAACTGGACTTTACTATTATATTACTAGAGTATAGAGCTATAAGCTGCGTGCTTCTAAGCTAATTTCATTTTCCTACTGTACGCAAAATACCACCCAATGCACCACACTTGAAAAAGATGTGTTCTACAGCTGAATTAGTTCACTGCATGGACTGTAACACACGGAGGAGGCCGCACAGATGCTTTAGAAAAAAAAAGCTATATCCCTTTTTAAGAGGGTTGAAGTTGGATAAATCATGTATTACTGCTTAACACAACAATTATTCCTCGTCATCCTCGCTGCTGTCCCTTCCTAATCCGTTTTGAACAATTTGCCTCGAGGATGCTGTGGATCCGTGTTGACGGTAGCTGCCATTTCGTTTTGTGGCTTTCTCGCCCACGAAGTCCCTACCAGTCCATTCTTCCTTACACTTTGGACAACGCCGGGTGTTCGCAGCTTGTGATCTGAACAGGCGTTGTGTGCAAATATCGTGAAGCCGGCATCCGCAGTCGTGGTTTGAACAGCGCTGACCCTAGAGAATAGCAGATTAGCAATCGTGCAGAGTAGGCCTGCGGACTTTGTTAATACTTACCACAGTTACAATCTCCGTACATGCCTCACAATTCCTGATTCTAATGACAGCCTCATCATCGTCGCCCTCTCCAGGCATTTCGTTGTACGTCTCCCTGAGCCAGTCTCTCAGCTCCGCCAACGCACGTGAGCTGAGGGAATAGTAGCCTGCCGCACTCTTCTCAAACCAGCCTTCTTCAACCATATCGTCTAACATTTTCTCTGCTTGTGGGAGTGTGAGGCCGTGCGCAGCTGTACTCTGAGTCTGTGTTCCACCATCTTCGTTGGCAACGGAGGTACGAGGAGGTTTGGACAGGTGCCGCGCCTGCATTCTCGTGATGGCCATGACTTCATGTTTGTGCGTGTTGTGTGTTTCGAACATGGCGTCCAAGACCCGCTTCACGAAAGCGATCTCGTCCGGCGAGTGTGTTGTTGCAAGCTGGGTGACAGCGTCCGAGGTCAGGTTTACGAGCACATAGCTGGTAGAGTGGTCTTTTTGAGATCGTGCTGGTCGGATCTCGTAGTCGACTGGTGCAAGCTTGGAGTTTAGAGTGTGTATGAAGGTCGAGACATCAGGCTCGGTGATGTCGTTAGGGAGGATCTCGCGGTCGTCTATAGAGTATCAGCAGGACGTACCACCATCATATACACATTCTCACTTGCCGTGCACCGATAGAATAGCAGCCAGAATAGGTTTTAGTTCCTCAAAAGTGAGTACGGAATGCGCAAGGAAAGCTTGTAGGAATGCGCGGTGGCTATGGTTATATGGGTCCTCTACGTTGGCCATGGCCCCGAGGCTGTTTGGGAATAATCGTCACAGGTATAGAGTGCGGGCTTCCTTCCTTACTCTCTACGAGCGGCACTTCACCCACGGATGGCCAGGAACGCGCGGTGGACGTCGGTCAGTGGGCTGTGAAGAGAGCTATGATCTGTCGGAAAGAGTTTTTCTCGAATTGTGGAAGATCCAGTGGCTTGTTTGGTGGCAGGAGGGTGAATTGTGAATTGTAAATGTAGAGTATTGGAGGGGTCAGTGAGGCGGAGCGCGTCTTCGCTAAACGCGTGGTCACGCATGAAATAATCTATATACTAGTCTAGTTTTAGAAATTCTGAATTTGGTTACAGTGGCTCATTACGTCGTCGAGTTTTTGTTGTACATAAAAGTGCGCCTAGGCGAGTAGCTAAGAAAGAAACTTGGTCCAGATTCTATGCATTCCACACTGACTTGTGCATGACTGCGCTTCCTTTGTATATAAGATGCTAGGTGCGTTCTGAAGCACATAACGCCGTCCCAATGAGCGAGGAAAACTCAATTCGAGTTGACCAACGTAATCGTCCATGCCATGCCCATCATACCTTCATTCATGATACATCCAGTCGCCTGTTAAAGACCATTATGCATACCTATGCCGACTTTGGCTGTTGTTCGACAAGCCACTCTAGAACGCTTTCATAGCATAACACGAATTGCCGTAAGCTTTGGACCATGCTGAGGCGCTGGAGTCTGAAATCTTCGACCGTTTTTTCGACAAGATCGCTCTCGTCCATGATCTCCGTTTTGCTTCCGACTGCCGAAGCACCAGGGAAGGTATTGCTCTTCTGGTTTGAGTCTACATCCATCGGGGTACCTTGACGCGTGTTGCGCTCCTGTCTTTGACGCTTCAACATGTCGAGAACGCTGTCGACAGTGCAGAAAGTGCCGGTACGGCCGCAACCTGCACTACAATGCACAAGAATGGGCCGGCTGTTGGGAGGATCAGGTCCTGAAGGCTGCCCACCATTCACCTGACGGACGACCGCATCGCATTGTTCGATGAGGCCAAGCAGATGCGCTGGGTGAGCGGGTGCGCCGAAGTCAGGCCAGCTTGAATATTGCAGCTGAGTGATCTCTCGCATGCGCGCAAATGGGTGGTCGGCGTGGGACAATGTAAATTTGCGGACAATAACATAAGGCGAGTCGAAGCTTGGGGATGGGGACTCCTTCGGTGCTCTTCCCAATTGTGGCGGGTTTGTTGAACGCCGCTGGCCCAGCGAGGGTCTGTCTTTACGATGGATCTTAGAAAGTTCTAGCGATGCTCGGTGCTCGCCAAGAAACTTCAATTGCAAAGGGCCATATTGATTGTTTCCCCAGTAGTTATGCGCCTTGACTTGCCCTCCCTCTTGCTCGGCTGTGAGCATAACGATGACTCGCACGTCCTGCTGCCATATAACATTCCAGAAATCCTAGACACGAGTTAGCAAACATCGCTTCTACCAGATGGGGGAGAGCTGACATTAAAGGTAGTAGGTAGGGGACCTTGCGTTGCGATATAACGCTTGTTCGTCCAACTGGCCTGGACGTGATTCGCATTGACATAATCACAAGCACCGTCGGAGACACCCTGTAATTTGACTCTAGAGTGCTCATATGGCCATATGCTGTTGTACCGGTTTTTTGACCCCTTCTCTATACCCGCAATCCGTACCACATTGACTACCTCAGGAGTTGGAGTACCGTAGACTACTTTGCTGGATAAAGCCTCTTGCATTCGTTTCTGCTCTCTCTTTTCGATATGCAGAAACTTATCCGATACGAGCTTCCCATTATCGTGGGTGTCTACTGCCTTTCGCAGCCAACTTGGCAATTCAGCTTCCACTTGCGCGGTCAATGCTGCTGGGTGTTTGATCGGCATCTGGCCGACTCCGCCAATGAGATCCATGTTCTGCCTAATGTTTCCAAAGAAGGGGTTCGCGGCGTTCTGGGTAGCGGGCAACGGACAGCCCCCGACGACAGGTGCAACTGCGGGGCCACTGGAATCTATACTAAGAGGCGAGGACGAAGATGTCGAGCCACTGGAGGAACTGCTTGCTACTAGTGATGGGAACTTGTTGAAAAAGTCCGAGAAGCCGCCTCGTATGATATAAGAGCTGCCCTTCCAGTCCTCGTTGGTGAATTTCTTCAGAATATTGACACAAGCCGCGGCATCTTTCAACTGTGAGGAGTCGGAGTCGTACACTATAATGTATTTGCTGCTCCTCCACCTCTCAAATTTTTCTCTGTGGTCGTAATCTTTAAAAGTCTCGGCAAGTTTCTGGACGTTAAATGAAACTCGTTTGAGGAGAGTGGTCGGGACGCAGAGACTCAAGGCTCCTACAATCCGAGAACGTGCATACTGCGTAGAAACACGCAAATCTAGCAGTAATATCTCATCTTCTGCCGAGTCCAGAAGGTTCACTACATGCTGTGGAGTCACGAAGACTGGACCCTCGACCTTGCCGTCAGACTCAGGATGAGCTGGCAGGGTCTCAGCCCGGTGGTTCGAGAGAGAAAAGGCAAGGTGAGATTTCGACGCGGGCAGGGATGGCCTTTGGTGGCCGGAGTCTAAGAAAGCAACTTCCTTTGCGGATCGTAGCGATTCTTCGGTAAAACTAGCGGGGGAGTTGCGTCGAGGACGGTCTGGGAAGAGCGATGAGTCGGAGGAGAGCAGACGCTTGGGCGATCGGGGCTTCGCGAGGTATTCTACTGCCTTCCCACTTTCAGTATTTGACGACGCTTTTGGCGATGTCGGGAGAGCGGATTTAGGGGACGGGGCGGGATCCGCAGCAATAAAGGCCGGGCGGTTGGAAGGTATCGAGGTCGGTGGCTGGCCTAAGCCAAAATCGGAGAGCCGACCCAAGTTGAATTGCGCGCTGTGCTCAGACTGCCGGCGGAATTGCTCGAACTCGGGGTTCTGATCAACGGGGATGACGCGGGGCGAGGCGGCGACGGTGGACCGCACTTTGGACGTAGGAGGGCTCCAGTTGCCTCGAACGTGCTGCGCAGCGCTCGAGGAGAAGCAGTCCGCGGCCGGGTCTACCGTCAAGCCGAAGTAATTGGGGCTTGGTGTCTGGGGCGTCGGGGGGATGTGGGCCGGTGTTCGACTATCGTGAGGCCGCATCGGCGGCAAAGCTTGGCCTACAGACGCGGGCGTGTTGGTGCGGGCAGCGGTAGGTCTGCTGGAGCGCAGCTGGGGGGCGGCATCGCGCAGGCGGGGGGAGAAGGTGGGCGTGGCCGACATTATCCTCAGGCAGACGTCGGCGAAGTGTTGGCAGCGTGCCGGGAGGCCAGCGGTGGCTGGGAATGCGTGAGGCCGAAGTGGGACATCAAAGAGGACGTGAAGGGCGGCGAGGTAGCGATGGGGAGGAGGGAGAAGAAGAGGGCGTGGCTAGGAGGCGGTGGAGTCGAGATGAGGTTGAGGGCACGCTCAGCTGCGATGACGTCGCGCGGCGAAGCAGGGGCGATGGTCAAAGAACGGCGCAACCGCCGCTGGGCCGGGCACTGGAGGTGTCTGGATGATGGTCTGCACAGCACGCGGAGGGAGGCAGAGTCGCAATTGAAGCAGCGCACGCTCAATCAGGAGGCCGTCCCGCGAGTAGACGGGGATAGTGGGCCGATGGCACTCGCGATGGGCGAGCAGCAAGTTTTTCGTGACGGGTGGTCATGCAGGGTGCAGCAAGCGGGAGCAGGGACCGGCGAGTCTGCGAGATATTTAAGGGTGAGCCTCTTCGTCCTCTTCGTCCTCCGTCTTTCGGTCGTCAGCCAGAGTCAGTCACAGCTTCTGTCCCAGCCCCTCGTGGCATCACCCGCCTCAAGTACCTGGCCGCCGGCTGCTGTCGCACCTGCTAGCTGGGAACAAAGCTGGCTCACGAGTCTGGAACGCCGCCACCAGCGCGGGCCCCTCGGAGCATCTGCAGCTGTCACTGCTGGCCGCCTGCCGCCCAGCATCTCGCGAAACGAGCCCCCGCGAAACGAGCCCCCGCAAAACGAGCCCTCGCGTATACCTCCACGATGGTCATGTTTGCGGTGTAACGAGAGTGTTCTAGACAAGATGCTTCTGACAGGTCGAGATGGTCACGGAGACCCGAGGTTACCCCCAGGATGAACTTCAATGTCGATGTGAAGGTCGACGCTGAGCAGCGGGGCCCAAGGACGCCTCGAAGGCCGTCTCAGATGCATTTGTAAAGCTCTGCCTTAACTATCGATCTGGAGACCGCTGCCGCCATCTGTTTCCCGACGCTAGAGCCGGCATGCATAGGGCGATGGGCGAGAGCTGTCGGACGGCGATGAGAGCTCCTAAACTGGCGAGCAGCCGCAAGTGTCGCCATCCCATGCCAGCTGGAGCGCTCGTGGTCTCGTCAAATGTGGAGCATGGCGGTCGCTGAAACGTCCCTAGAGTGGAACTGTAAGCGCGATTGTTGAGGTGGGCACGAAGACGGTAAATAGATAGCAGAGTCCAAATGCGGCGGTCAAGAAAGCAAGTATCTCTGAAAGCCTGGAATTGGCGCTAGATACGTACGAATGCTCAGGTGCTATCGATGCGAATGTCGAGGTCAACGGGCGGTCAACTTTGACTTCGTCTTCTATAATCTGAAATATTAGCTAGAGCCAGTTCGACTGCGTAATACGGTAGCGTGCTTTAGCAGCGTGTCAGCCCCAAGATACGGCAGTGCCAAGCGTAGACACGCTCACATACAATTTCTCATTTATGCTTATGAGATGCTCATTCGCTAGATTGGTGGAATCTCAAAATCGCAGCGTATATAGGACCGTAGCTCCCCCTTCTATCTCCTAGATAGAACTTCTAAGGAGGCAGATAATTATAAAAGGCTACAAGATGCTACACTCCAAGTTTTAACAGATTTGATAGTTAACATCTGAGGTTTTGCTAAGTAATTGCTAAGCAATCGCCGAGTTCACGCTGAATGCACGATAACAATATACGCTCGAGATGCGCTAACACCTCGATAAGTCCGTGCAATACGCTCTCTGAAGCACGCTACCGTATTACGCAGCCGAACTGGCCCTTAGAATGTCGATATCTCGGACCAGTTCCGTGGTCTTGGCGTCTGGCCCTGGATCGTTGCCCGCAGAGATCGTCATGGCGGCACGTGCGTTGACATCCCGCCGAAGCACGTCGAATGTCGAGTAACAACCTCAGCTTGACCAGCAGGCACCACGGTCGACAATCGTCCTGATCTAAGAGTCTACGCCCAATAGCACATGTCCCTTGTATGCTAACCTCCTCCACGGCGCGTGCTGGACTCAGCTCCTCTTAGGCCGAGCAGGCATCCGCACTCCATCGTCCGGTGTGCAAGGCTGGTCGCCTACATAAAAAACTGGGGCACTTCAAAGTGCTTCTATACCAAACCCCATCACAGGATCAATTGCCGCATTCAATCTCTGCTTACCACAGCATCCTCGAACACTGCGTTTCCCTCTGGCGCTGCTGCTGTAGACGTTCGCGGCAGCGAGCAAGACGGCTGTCCCCACACAGCCTTGCCCTGCCGGGGCTATCGAACGTTATCTCGAGATACAAAACTGCCTGTGAGGAAAGATCTCCGTTCTGTCTGCTCTGCGACCTACTGACTGATCCCAGCTAGCATACCTAGAACCTACGGAACCTACATCAAAGCTGATATATACCCAAGCATGACAGACGCTGCAAACATGAACCGTAAGACGCCCAGGCCAGAAGACGTCCTATTGGAACATCATGCATTCATAAAAGCCTACCTGGGCCCCTACCTTCGAGAACGGAAGAGCACGCTGCGTCGATCACACCGGGCGAAAGACAAACTCACGCAACTTACCCAAGCTCAGTTTCAAGACCAGAGTACTGATATATATGACGAGTTAGTGCGTCGGGAGCAATGGTCGACGAAGGGCAGCTCAAAGGCACACAATGTACCGAGATTCTTGCATCCGAATCCCCTCTATCAGCAGAAGCGCAATGTGGCTCGACGAAAGCTCGCATCACTGTCGCTTGAGAGGTTTCAACAGCAATGTACAGACGTCTTTCACGAGTCAGAGCGGCGGTACCCTCATTTCATCTCGGAATCTCCTCCTCGATCTCCTTGGTCCTCGCGTTCACCTGGATCTTCTGAAGAAGGAGTGGATCGTATTAGCAATAATGCCGGACAAGTAGGGCGCAGAGGCAGTGGAATATCACCGCCAGCAAGCCCCCACTTGCACTCGAGTTCGCGCATGATGCTCCTCGACCTACCCCCGGAGTTGCTTCGCCAAATACTACATACTCTCGATGCCGAATCATTCTACGTTTGCCTCGTGACCTGCAAAACCTTCCGCGGGCATGCTCTGAACTCTAAAGCCCTCCTCAAGGACCAGCTGAGACGCATACCCGGTCTACAAGATTCCGTTTCCGGGAGCCATCAAGATGCAGCAAGCCTAGTCACACTTTTCTCCAGGAGGGCAACTCGACATTTACACAGTGGCGCCGCGTTCCTGTCTGATGTCCACTCCTACCTCCCTACAGTGAAGACCGACTGGAAGAATAGTACCCTCGTTTCCTATTCTGGAGAAGGCGGACATGACCTCATGCTTGCAAACGTCTGTGCAGATACTGGTGTAGTGCGAATCTACAAGATTATTGAAGCCATCCCAATGCTCTCTCATGTCATTGATCCATATGGCTTGTCACTGGGTCAGGGTTCGACGTTTGCTTGGTCCGATTGTGAAGTTGTCAAGCTTGCGGTCTGCGAACCTGACTTGACGTGTTCCAAAGGAGACTTCGTTAATACGATAGCTATTCTTTACCGTTCTAAAAGATCGAACCCCGCTAGGAAAGCAAAGGGGCACCTTTCGTCTTCTCCAGCCCCGATTCGACTCGTCACATACAGGCTAGACGACGAGTTTGGTCCTATAGTTATGGATTGGTTCGAGATGGAAATGGAAACCGAAGAGCTTAACGATGTGGTGGCTGTGGCGGTCTCGAAAGCTGGGACTTCGTTCATATTGACTCGATGGTTCGAAGGAAGACATCCGAAGCATAAATTAACGAAGTACAATAGACGTTGCGATCAAGGTAAGAGATTTCTTCCCGGTACCTTTTCTGCTCCATATCTTAGGGTTGCCGGTCTACCAGTCCACGGAAGATCCGCATATCCTACCCATCCAATTTTCTCTCGGGGTCATTCATGCTAACTAGTCAGCTATTCCACCCCTTACAACTTCGACGTTGCTCGAATCCCACCCAGACGAGATCATTTCCTCAATGCAGGTCAGGGGCAAGAAACTGCACCTCTTCCAGTCTTGCCTTCCTATCCCACGGTGGACGGTCAGTAACATCCGGAGTCGCGCCGAAATCCACCGTCGCAATAACTACCTTCCGGATGATGTCGAGGCATTTAGCTCGCCTTCTCTGGGAAAGGCCATTGCTTTCCATCACCATCATCTTGTCACAGATCCACAGCTCAACGACGGTGCCCCAACGTGCCTAAATACGGCTCTCGAAGTCATGCTCAGACGCGAAGAGCACACTTGCACCACACCTCGTTGGCTTACGCCAGGACGCGTGGGGGCCTTCCTCCTCAAGGCTATCCACTACTGTGCAGATTCCAGCTGCGACACGTTCGATCTGGAGAAAGATTATTCGAATCTGCACCACGTCTTCGTTGCTAGACTTGTCGGTCTGGATTTGTTCAACCTGTCCTCTCTTGGTGTTCGAATGGCGATATCTCCCAAGTCGCATCGCATCGCTATGACATCCTGGAAGAAGGTCCTCGTATGGGCGATTGACACAAAAGCTTTCCTGGATCCCGGTACCTTGCCAGAGGGACCCATACCAGGGGACTACGCATATCTGGAGGGATGTGGATATCGATACTATCAGTCCAATCCACTCGATCAAGAAATGGTTGAACTACATCCCGTCGAATTGCCTGAGGCTGGGGTGGTTTTCGAGCTCGCTTTCCGAGACGAAGACGAGCTTTGGGCATGGACAGATAGAGGCCTGGTGAAATGGAAGTTCGGGCCTAGGGCATGCGGCGGAAGAAACACTGCGATGTTAGAATAGATACCTCCGGCCTGGCATACGTAAAATCTATTGCCAACTATTCAGGTCTGTAATGTTCCTGAAAAGAGATTGATTGTAAGCTGTCTCCATTCCATATGCCCTTAGCCGAGTATGTATTCGACCCAGACGAAACATCGCCCACATCTACGGCTCGCGGCCCACGCTTGCTCTCATTAGCTTTTCATTGTATGCTTTTTCATAAACATGTCCTAGAGATCGTCCCGTTGCCTTTGTTACCTCTAACCTTACGGCCTTCTCCTATGTGGATTGCTTTGGATTGTAAGGGTTGTATCTGCTAACGTAACGTAGGCGATGAAAAGATAAGAAGGTGGTAAATATTTAGGACGAACCTAATTAGCACACCCCGTTTTGCTATGTATAACCCCCCCGGTTTTGCTACATATCACCCCCCTACATTTAGCCTAGCTTCGGCTTGTAACAACTTTGTTCCACTAATTAGGTCGTTACTTAGGCGATAGTAGTGTTAAATAGCAGTCTTAATTTACTAATACAGCACCGGATCTCTCCGCCGGATAAGCAGGCACTGTAACAGCGACCTAGGGCTCCTATTCCCTTAGTCCCCGACATTTAACTAGCCCTCGAGGATGGTCCTCTGTCTATTCTTGAGGAGGCTGTTTATAGTAAAGGCGCCGGTGCAGTAGGAGGATGTTTAGGTGTAAAACCTTCGTATAATAGTGTATATACTTAGCAATTAAGAGGTGGCCATGTAGGTGCTTTCCTGGTTCTAGACTAGTTAGAGTAGATAGAGTAAATAGACTATTGTTGCATCTAATAATTTATTCTTTCCGCTTTACGCATCCGTATAAGAGTTATACAATTCCTTGTATAAGAGATAAGTAAGTAAATATAATTAGTAGAACAATATTAATATAGGCCGGAGCTAGGCTAAATCTAGAGAGGGTAATATATAGCAAAAAAGGGGGTAATAATTAGGCTCGTCCAATATTTCAGTATTAAGGTTATCTTATTTAGTAGGCCTATATTACAAACCTATCTAGTGCAATATTCTTTTAGAGGAAAGAAACTAGCCTATACTAGGGAAAATCTCCCTCTAAAACGGGTAAAGCAAACCATTTCTTCTATTTAGGTATATAATCTACTAACGCTACTATTAATAGCATGTATTAGATGTAGTATAAGAAAATAGACTAGAAAAAACCTTTACCCCCTAAATAGGATTATAATCTACTATATATAAAAAGCAGTGTCTTAGCCCTAGTAAAAGAGATAGATTAGCTTAGCTAAAGAAAATAATATTTACAGGTTTTAGTATTCTTAAGAGGAAAGCGCTATTTATAGTAGTAAGTTAATATCCCTAGTATATAAGCTTTACCTTATCTATAATCTAATATAACCTACTTTATTATTTAGTATATAGTGCCCTTATTAATATTTTATATAATATATTAAGTTATACCTATCTAAAGATTAGTAGTTTTACTATTTATTAGTATATAAAGCTTAGTATAGTATATAAAAAAGCTTAGGAAAAAAGAAAGAAAAAGCTATAGAATCCAAATATATAACTTTAGCATTTATAACTCCGTATTAGACTTTTAATAGTGCAATCTTTACTACTATACTATTACCCTTATACTATATATATTAAAGTAAAATATTAGGTTTAACTAACTAAGCTAACTATAACTATAAAATAATAGTACTAAATATTAGAATATAATAAGCGCTATATTGCTAAGCTTCTAGAACTATCCAGAACTAAATAGAATTTTATAGAAAGATTTTTTTATAAATTAACTATATTTATAATATATAGAAGTATCTAGGATATACTAGTATAAGTATTATAAACTATACTTTTAAAGTATAGAGAAACTTCTAGTACTTATATATTTAAGTATATAGAGGCCCAACCTCTATAAAATAAAAGAAAATCTAATTCAATTAATTCAACTTCTATCCTGCTACCGCTCTATTTATTGATCCTTCCTATAACGTATTCCACAAGCGAGCCGTCCACCCAAGCGAGCCGTCCACTTCATCATGAAAACCGGCCTCAAACGTTAATTGCTCCACAACGCCAATAGATATCAACTATATACAACTTGTAGCCTAATCTGCAGCAACCTCTGCATCATTTTTGCACGTACGAATGTTATGCCCTAGCTCGCCGCAGCGTCCACAGCGCCGCGCGCTCCCGCCAGAATCTGCCCCGCCTTGCTGCCTTTTGCTTTGGGCGTCCTTATCAAGCCTTTGAGCAGCTATTTGAGAGCCTGCTTCCATTGTTAGAGTTCCTTCTCTCTGGATCCGCTTCTTTTTGCGCGCCTTGCGCTTTGTGGCGGCTTCATTTGCCTTTTGAAGGCTGGCAACTGTATCGCGCAGTAGCGTGGCTTGATGCATCATCGTTGCAGCACCTTTGGAAAGGCTGCTAAGCGCATCAAGAATTGCTGTAGGCGAGCTATTTTGATGCCTTTGAATACGATCATGAATTAAAGCTAATTGAGAGCCTAGCTCATAAGCGTTGCTTGGTGTTTTTAATTCCCATTAAGCCTTCACCACGGCAGGAGGCGACGGCGTACGAAGCCGAATATCAAGCTTTAAGAGCACTGCCTCTGGATTAAGCGGTACAAGGCCTGCGCCTTGAAAGCCTGCGCAAATATTGCTCTTTATAATTAAGTTGTAGAAGGCTGCTTTAAATACTGGCAAGAACTCTAGCTTTGTGACGTGGTTAATGTAGTAGCGTATTAAGTCCTTAATTTAGCGCCTGTATGCCTTTTTTAACGGCGCAAAGCAGCTAATATTAAGCGGCTGCAGCAGGTGCGATAAATGCGCTGGCATGCAGAGAGTAATAATATTATTCTCCTTGCAAATCTCTTTAAATTCAAGCGAGCGGTGGCTCTTGTGGCCATTAATAATTAGCAGCCGATGCGTGCCTATAGTGCGATCCTTTATATGCTTATTAAAATGCTGCAGCCAGGCAATACCAAGCTTATTTATCGTCCAGCTATTATTGCTTACTGCTATAACCCAGTCTAGTGGTATATTATTGCCCTCGTACCATGCAGAGAGGTGGTACTTACCCGAAAAGATAATAAATGGCGGGATAGCCCATCCACAGGCATTGACTCCTTGGATTATCGTCGTCCATTCGCGATCGCCTGGCTGTATTAATTTTGGACAATTGCACCGCTCAGAGCCTGTTACAACCACGCCAGTTAAGATAACGCCTATTTGGAAGCTAGCTTTATTAAAGTTGTGTATATCTTTATCCAGGATGCTATACTTTGCTTTTGTATTGCGTACAAGCTTAAACCAATCGCCAATTGCCTTTGGATCCTCGCATAAAGCTCTCTAACGATTGTACTTTCAATTGAATTGTGTTTTGAGCTTAGGTGTTCGCTTGACAAAGTTCTCTGGCCAGTTCTTGCCAACGTGGCCGGCGGCGCGCTCGGCGAGCAATTTGTTGGCCATCTCTCGTACAGCATGCAGGTTGGGCGGAAATCCTCGCGAATCCAGGTCGAGTATATGTTGAACAACAACTGATTCCTCCAGCTTGGAAAGCTTCTTCGAATTAGGCTTAGAATCGCGTCGTGGGGTCGTTCCAACGCGTTGATCTCGAAGTGTGCTTCTGGGTACGTTATATGTCGTAATAGCGCGCCGTTCGCTTTTAAATTGCTGCTGATTGATTGCTGCGATAGCCATGCATATTCGACCTTCATTTTGTATTGATTGCACGTTGTGTTGTCGACGCATGGTGGTTGGAAGTTGACGCGTCGCGTTTTTGTGATGAAGTGGACGGCTCGCTTGGGTGGACGGCTCGCTTGTGGAATACGTTACAACTTTTACACTAAAGATAAATAGAGGACCGACTATTTTATAGAATAAGGCGCTAAATATATAAAGACTACTAGGAATATAAAGAGAAATAATTTTAGCTAGTATACAGTTAGATCTAGTATAAAGAGAAAAAGATAGAAGAAAGATAGAAAATAAGATAGATAGATAGATATAGATATTATAAAAAAGAAAAGAATAAGGTTAAGATTAAGTATATAGGGGACAGTATAGTATACCTTATATTAGCCCTGTTAAAGGTATAGAGTCGATGTAGAGAGAGATAGAACAGAGTTGTATAGATAGATAGATAGAATTGTATTGCTTAAGTTTTTCTTTATATCGACGGCAGCGGAGTTGCACATATATATATACGTATAGCATTGTAAAACGTCCTCTAACACTTCTGTAACGTTATCTCACTTTTCCTGTTCTAAACGTTTACTATATCACGTTTAAACGTGCATAGTTTTAGTTATTTTAAGAGCTTTATATATAGGAATATAACGCTTATGCTATTATAATCCTTACAAGCCCTGTATTTACTAAAATAACTAGAAATAATTTCTATAGCTACTAAGCTAACTTATAGTATTATAGCTTTTCCTTATAATGTCTAACTAACGTACTATTAATCTAGCCTGCGATCTTCTCTAGCAGCTTTACTAAAGTAACCTTAGCCTAATTATACTTAGGCAAGCTTATTAAATAAAGCTTTAGTTTATATTTAATAGTGCTATAGTATCTTTATAGCCGCCTATAGTTAAAAAGTTAAAAAAAGTATTATTATAAATTATTCCTAAACCCTTTACTATAATTCCTAGCCTTTTTTAATATAATAATTATAAGTTTAGTAATACTATTCTATTATATATATATAGAACCTATATAATTTATACTCTTTCTTAACCCTACTATTATATGCTTAAATATAGAGTTTTCTTATACGTACTTATAGATATAATAATAAATTAGTTATTACGCGTTTACTTATATACTACGCCCTAAAGTTATATATATTACTATCTATTCTAATAAGTTTTTATTTGCGGTTAAATATTATCCTTTATAATTTAACCTAAAGCGGCTAATAAGATATTTTTTAAATACTAAGCTATAACAGTTTCTACTAGAATAGTAAATATAAAAGATATTAGTACAGCAGGGTAAGTTCTTAGGGTTTATAAGAATGGACTTATATATAAAAAGGAGATAGCTAGGGTAATAAGGGATTATTATTATTAAATTTTATTGCGCTGGTGTAGCTCCCGTTAGGGTCCATGCAGCTGTTCTATTTAGGCTAGTTTACAAGGAGAAACCGTTTGCTGCCATGCAGCGTTTAGATAAAAACCCCGTCCTCTGCGGTGTATAGCGCTAAGCGCTCTTCTTATTGTTATATAGCTATTAGGGACACGTAGTAGATCTATTAAGTCCACCACGGAATAAGCTATTATAATGTGTTGTCCTAAATCTGTCCGGGTTTATAGTTGTCCTCCTAGGTGCGGGTTGAGTTAATTCCGGAGTAGTAGGCTGGTTTAACCAGCGTGTATTTATATCTACTCTATATATAAGATAGGTAAACTAGCTACAGTGCCCGCCTGCCCAGGCCCTATCCCAGGCTGCCCTTTCTACAACAACCTGTATACCGCCTGTAAGGATTATAATAGCATAAGCGTTATATCCCTATGCATAAAGCTCTTAAAACAACTAAAACTATGCACGTTTAAACGTGATATAGTAAACGTTTGGAATAGGAAAAGTAAGATAACATTATAGAAGCGTTAGGGGACATTTCACAATGCTATACGTATGTATATATGTGCAACTCCGCCGCCGTCGATATAAAGAAGAACTTAAGCAATACAATTCTATCTATCTATCTATACAACTCTGTTCTATCTCTCTCTGCATCGACTCTATACCTTTAACACCGCCGATTTGCTCCTTAAGCCTATATTATAAGTTATTGCTTATATATAATAGTAGACCAACACGCGCATCTGTCTGTTTAGGCTATACAGACAGTATTACCAGCAAGGTGTTAATCCTTCTCCCTTTATAATAGCCGCCAGCCGTGCAAAATAGAAAGGCCACAAGAAATACGCTATATACTTCCTATTCTGCAGAGGCGCTGTATAGGCTAAAGCTTATACAGCTATATAAAATAGGAAGTCTATATATATACTCTCTATTCCCTCCCAGTATATAAAGGTACTATAAGCTAAAGCTCTATAGCTGTATTAAAACAAGAATAAGCGATATATTTCTTTATTCTATTATCTATATATATATATAAATCTATTTATAGATCCTTTATTCCTTTGTTCTAACAAAGAACTCCTTGTTCTAATAAAGGACTCTTTATTCTAATAAAGGACTTATTATATATAAAGAGGCTTTGTCTTAATAAAGAAACGTTAACTCTTTATTACAACAAAGACTACGTTCTAATAAAGAACGACTAAGGTATATTAAGACTGCTGCCTTGCTCCTTAAACTAAATAATCTTAACCAGTTAATATACTAATTAGTAATACAACACTTATTTAAACCTTTACTATTTCACCACGTGCCTTATATACCTTTACAAGCTGTGCATAAGGAACAAAATAGGAAGGTTGCACGCATACCCTGTATACTCCCTATTTTACTACTCCTATTTACTATAAGTCCACTAGGCGTTTATAGAGGCCTGGAGCTAAATATTGCTGCTATTTATACCACGCCCTATAACTTCTGCCTCTACTAAAAAGGTAGAAGCCCCTTTATATTGCCTATAATGCTTTTATAATAACAGGCTAACTATATTTTATAGATAGAGGTTACTACCTTTAATAACTTAATACCGCGCAGCTATTATCCCTCCTGCCTACTAACTAAATTATTACTGTCCTTACTCTTACGCCTAGTAGCTCCTAGGTCCTAGTTATTTACTTATTTATCTGCGGTGGCGTTTATCTATCTATCTATCCGGGTGGAGGTGTAAGTGCAACTATATTAGTATAGAGGTGTTCTATTATTCTAATAGATCGGTTCTATTGCTTCTACTAGTAAATACAGGCACCAGTATAGCCCTAGGTTAGAATGGCCTGCCCAGATAATAGAATATCGGGTAGTTTTTAATCCAGTCCTCTGTTTTATTATAGTTATATAAAAGCCTTACTAAGGCTCTTATAAAAACTCTGCTATTCTAGCAGTGTTAAGGACAACGTCTTTAAAGACAACCTCTAGCCATAATATAATGCTGCTGCACTAGTAATAAATATAATTCTTACTTTTATACGGACCTTACGGTTTAAATAAGACGGAAAGAGACCCCTTTATAATAATACGGGTTAAATTACGGTTTTAATATTCTTTTTTAGTAATAAAGGATTATTAAAAGTCTAATACTAATAGGGCTAAAAAGGATAAAAAGGGCTAGCAATTAAATATAGATTTTAGTAGGACCTATAGTCTACCTAGTAATCTTTAATAAGCTTAGATATTAATATAGTCTGCGGGTATATAGGCTATATAGGCAAGTAGGCCACCCTATTATTAGTGCAATTTAGACGTTTTAGCACCTTAGCTATCTTAATAACTATAAAATATAAAGTATAACTTTAAGATGCTATATACTATCTAGCTCTTTCTAATAGCTAAGAGAAAGTTTAGAGCAATATAAAGGCATAATTCGATTATATTATAAGTAATACCTGATTTTAGGGGCTACAACTAACGAAAACTTTACTACAGCTAAATAGGGCTATTAAGAAATATAAACAATAAATATATAATATTAAAATAGTTACTTATATTATTATTATTCCAAATTATAGCTTGAAATATTTTATAGTTGTTAAGATAGCTAGGTGCTAAAACGTCTAAATCGCGCCAATAATAGGGTGGCCCACTCGCCTGCGTGGCCTACTTACCCGCAGACTATATTAAGAAGCATATATATAGTAACGTAATCTATAAAGTAGTGGCCGCGCTAACTTTTTAGTGCGATTTAAACATTTTAACACCCTATAATCTTAACAATTATTAGAGTTTCTAAGTTATAACTTAAAATAATAATATGCGGGGCTACTTCAACATTATTAGTCGACTTTTTAGGTCGCTTAATAGCTCCATTTCGTCGTAGTAGAGTTTAGCCCTTAAGATTAATATCTTAGCCCCCCCGGCGAGCCACCCAAAATTACCGCCAAAGCTGCTAGTTTTGCACGCTTATAAGTCCACCACTACTTAATATAAAGTATTTAAATTTTAAATATAAATTTTTATAGTTTTATATTAAGTGGTGGTGGAGTTATAAGCGTGCAAAACTAGCAGCTTTGGCGGTAATTTTGGGTGGCTCGACCAGGGGGCTAAGACGTTACGTGATTTCTACAATTAAGGTAGAATCACACCTACACGTTGCTCTAAACCTTTTCTTAGCTATTAGATAGGGCTTTATAGGACATACACGCTTGAAATTACACTTAATCTTAAGCATTTGTTGAGGTTACTAGGTTGTTAAAATGTCCAAATCGCACCAAAGAGTTAGCTACCTTGTGGATTACGTTATAGAGAATTATAAGCTATTAAATAAGCCTATTTATATAGCTTGGGGAGTAGATGAGTAGTTTAGTTTTCATAGGGAGAGATTGAACGTCTCCTTCTTCTTTAGCCGATTAAATAGATTTTTAAACAAAACATGTTTGTCCTGCCATAGATTGCAGTAAAGCAACGTCTGGATCAAATCGTTTAACTAGACGTGTTCCCGTTGAAAGTAAGATTGTTAAGTGTCCTACTCGGTATGCCCCGGATCACGCTCTATCCGATAACGCATGGAAGTGAGAGCAAAGAGCAGCTGGTGAGTATCAACCTTGGAGGGCTATGAAGTAGGCGGCAAAGATGAAATGCTGTAGAGACAACAGTTGCTCTCTGTCTATTGTGCGTCTACATTGCGAAAGCCCGGTACTAAAGGTGTCCCTATAGAGTGTTGGAATACGGGAACCTATAGCCTCTCTTGTGGGTGTTGCTGTGCGGCATATTGTGGGGACATCCAACTGAAGCGCAGCTGTAACAGCAATACAGCAATACAGCAGCTCTTACATCGTTACAAGGGGTAGTCTACAGCAAGGCTTATGGACATGCATGGTCTTTCTCTGTCTGCTCTTTAGTCTTTATCGGGACATGGAAACACCCACTTGAAAGGGAACTCATGGGAGAAGACATACAAAACACAGGTAAAGAACGGAAAAAGAGGCTTATAAGAGAGCGAGATAGTTTGCAATGACGACTCTGATATATATAATCGCTGCTTGGGACATTAATCATAATCGTCTGTTGTTTACAGGACCCAGAACTCCGCCCTCCGTATGCCAGTGCCATGCTATGCCAATTCCATGTTCTGCCAAGCCCTCCCTCGCAAAGGCTACCACATGTCCCCCATAGCGTCCAAGTCATTCGCAAACTCGTCGGCAAACTCGTCTTCCCGTGGTGCTGAATGCTTTGGAGGTCTCGAAGGCATCACCGAAGCAGTCTTCCCTGCCGAGGCAGCTTCTATCATCATGGCGTCCTCTTCCGCGAGCAGAGCGTCAAGGTCGTCATCTAGGGGGGCTGCAGGTCTTGCGGGTCGGGCAGGAACCCTAGGAGCAGGCTTCATCATGGATTCGGCTTTCATGATCAAGGCTTCCTCCTCCGCGAGCAGAGCGTCCAGCTCGTCCTGATCGGGTACATCGTCCCTTTCTACGGTCGCTTGTCTTTCAGATGAGACTGCGGCCCTCTCACTTCTTGAATCTTGGTCTCTCGGCACCACCACTGATGAGTGCGCCTCCGGTAGGACTTGGTTCGATGATTGATTCCTTGGTAAATCGCCGTCCATATCTTCCTCTGACTCAACAGCGGTCTTAGGCTTCCCCTCCTCTATCCAAACTTTCCTCATCATTTGCAATTGCTTTGAATGCCCAAGCTTCTCAATCATCGTGAGAGCGTCGGCGAATTTCGCGCGAGGATAGAGATCGTCCAGCCAAAGTTGATACGTGTTGAGAAGGCGAGCAACATCTGAATACTGCAAACCAGATTAGCAAGGCTATAGTGACTGGTCTCGCATCGTATACGCACCTCATGGCCTTTTCCCTTGAACTTCAGGCGATCCTTGGATATCCTCCTTAGTTTCGGTATGCCTGCTGGGGAAAGCAGTAGTGGAGCGTCCAATTTCGGAATTGGCTGTCTCTTCTTGACAATCTTAATCTCTTCATCAATCGCTGCATCCGCAGATACTGCGTTCCTTTTGCTCGTTGTATCTCTTCGCGAAGTTTGGGCTGCAGTGTTCGCATCGAGTTCCCGAAACGCTGCCTCCATAGCAGGATCATCGAGAAACAAGTCGTCGAAATCATCTGCAGGCGGGCTCTGTGGAGCCATCTTTGCGGCTCGTTCAATTGGTCTCTAAATGCGTTGAGGGGTATTTCTTGGTGAGGACTTCGTGCGTTATCAATCGCGTGTAAACTTTAGTTTTCGCGGAGGACGCGTGCGGAGGAAAGCGCGAATCGATCTAACACTAAAGCGCACTAGCGTCTAAGCTTAATTGGAACTTCCGTCACCCTTGCAGCATGGAAAGTTTCCAGCAAACCATCAAACCCGAACTACGACAATAACCACTTTCTTCCTGCGACGAGGACGAGATCTTTCGATCACCCATAAATCCGACCACATTGTTCTCATTTCCCATCTACCGTCTCTTCAACCGACCAGCGGCTGCGCCCGGTCATGCGCATCAATAGCTTCCCGTGACTTCACCAAAACCTCCGCAATTCCAGCGTTATATCGTCAACCCAGCGACATGGCGGTTCGCGATATCGAGCCAGCGCTTGCCATGACAGGTCGGCTACAGGGCCTTCTTAAGCGTGCATCTCAAATCAAAGCGTCGACTGCCATCGACCCGCCGCTGCAAGTATCGGAGCTCAGCAGTGAGGATGAAATGCTGCTGGGTCCTATCACTGGAGACGCGGAACTCCATAAGTCGATAGTCGATGGAGCTGCACGGAACATATTCTACAACATATTGGTAATTACGTCCCACCTCTAGCACTTCCCTCCGCTGATTGTATCAAGGCAACTACTTCTATCGAAGATCCATCTTTTGTTCAAGTCTGGAATCTTCTTGACATACTACAGTATTGTGGAGACAAAGGTACGCTAGTAAAGAAAAGTGCTTCTCATCTAGAGCATCTACCATGAATTTGATTTGTCTCCTTTCCGACCCTGCTACTCCTCTGTTCCTTTCGCAACCTTGCGAACCGAATGCTGACGTTGTCCAGATCAATGTTACTCAGGCTTGGTGTTTCTCCTCGTCGAGGAGCTCCTCGACAGTCAGAGCATCGACGGCTGTAGGATCATATTCGACTTTCTAGAGTCGAGAAGAGAGGCTCTCATTGTTGTAGGTATTCTGGTTAATTGTGAAATCCTGGGTACTTGCTGAATTGGGATAAACAGAACGGCTCCAAGAATAAGGATTTAGTGATCCTGCGATCTTGCAACGAGCTTCTCCGGCGTCTCTCGCGCGCAGAAGATGCCGTCTTCTGTGGAAGAGTGTACATTTTCCTTTTCCAGAGCTTCCCTCTCGGCGACAAGAGTTCGGTGAATTTACGAGGAGAGTTCCATGTCGAAAATGTGACCACATTCGAGGATTACGGACAAGCGGCCGAAGATGCTCAAGATAGTACGGACATTGACGCGGATCGAACGGAGGAGACGGCAAAGGCGGGCGACAGTGGCAAATCCGAGCAAGAGACTATTAAGACAGCAGAGCCAGATGCAAGTCAGAAACATGGCCAGAAGACACTGACTATCGACACTCTATACCCAATATTCTGGTCGTTACAGCAGGCCTTCTCGAACCCGATCAACCTTTTCAGCGAGGACCACTTTGCCGAATTCAAAAAGGGGCTGGAAGCTACTCTAGCCAAATTCAAAAATGTTCCCAAAGTTATCCAAGCTACAAACGCCGAGAGCAGCCGCGGCTTGAAGCGAAAGTTAGAGGAGACATATGATGAGTTTGCCAGTACATTCAACCCCAAGTATCTCACTAGCCGTGATCTTTTCAAACTCGAGGTAAGATACCCCCCGCGACACAACTTTGGCATGATACTAAGCGCGCACAGTTGAGCGACCTAGCATTTCAGAGGCATATCCTGGTCCAGGCTCTAATTTTGATTGACTTCATCCTGTCGTTGACGGAGAAGTCTAAGAAGAAGCCGTATCAGATCAATGCACAAAAAGCACTGCAGTACAACTTCACTCTTAGTGAGCAAGATGTAAGATCTATAATCCTTTATGACTGTGCTACATGACATTGGGCTGACGGCAGGGGGCAGGCAGAGTGGGCATCGGGCATCAAGAACACCATCGCAAATTACCTGCAGGATGCCCCAGATGGCAAGTTCTACTACCGCATGGTTGACACGGTGCTGTCACGAGATAAGAATTGGGTACGGTGGAAGATGGAGAGCTGCCCTCCCATCATCCGCGACAGGGTCTCGACAAAGGATTTCCAAGACGCGAAATCCGGGGCGCGGAGAGCTTACGCTAGCAAGCGGATCAAGGCCAATGCTATGGGGTTGGATTTGACCTTCCTCTCAGACACGGATGGCTCCAGTGGGCTCGAGCGGCTGAAGGATGCAGAGAGGTGAGTTTCTCCGCTCGCCCGAAACGCATGTCACGACGAGTGCTCACGAGAGATCAGATACGTCGTACCCGGAGCGGAGTCGTTTGCAAAGGAGGTGGCCGGCATTGACTTGGACCTTCAAATGGCCGTGACGGAGCAGGAGAAGGAAAACTTGGGGGAGGCCAAGGCCAGCCAAACGTGGAGAGCGCTCCGCGTCGCGTCCAAGGACAAGCTGAGCCGGTTCGACCAGTTCGAGGGCAGCTCGCTGGAGAGGCTTTTTCAGCCGGATGCGGCCGCGCAGACAGCAGAAGAGTATGCACCGGAAAGCAGGGATACAGAGCCGGACGACCTCAAGGCATAGCGTGGATGAACGGGCCGTCCAGGGCGTCAAGTGGCAGCGGAGCGCCGGCGGAAAGCAGGGACAGGGCGGGCTGTGGGGTGTGGCAGAGGCACGGGGGCAGCGTGAGAAGAGGGCCAGGCAGATATTGTCGAGGCGGGACCATAATGCAAAGGGCCAGAGGCCGTTGGATGTGCCGTTGGATGTGCAGCTTGTCCTGATGATGTGCAGCAGCGGAGCTGGCTGTGGCGTTCGCTAGCCCTTCTCACCGACCTCCCTACCTAGGTACAGACCTTTTAACGTTGGCACGATGCGGATGAACTAGGGCGCGATGATCTATCCGCATCGGAAGCTCCATTCCCACACACAACGGTGCCACCACATGCAAAAGCCGCCACCACGATACCCAGCACCCGCCATGGACGCCCCGGAGAAGAATCTGCACCCCAGCCTCAGCCAGCTCCCGGCCACACTGTGTGACCGCGCTGCAGGGCTCGTCGCCGTCGCAGTCGGGCCGGCAGCCTGACGGCGCACGGCAGCCGTCGCGGTGACGGCAACACAGGCTGTCAGCGACAACTTGGAGCTGCTGTCACGATTCCGTCGCTGCGGGCAGATTCTGCAGCGTCCCGAAATGAAAGGGCTGCGTCCAGAGCGCGTCGCCAGTCCGCCTCAAGCGTCGATCCATGCGAGCATCAAACCTCTGCGACAACGCTGCGCCCAGCGAATCGCCCCGTCCACGCCGTTGCAGTCCTCCTTCATTTACAAGGCTGCGGTTCCTGACCCCATGGCCATCGCCAAGCCCCGTCGTGGGCGTTGTCCGGTGGTGGTGCAGCCATTGCGTACGCCCACAAACGTGTTTGCTTGCGAAACCGCGAGCGTCTCCGTCTGCCTCACCGAACTGGAGCCACTGCGCATCCTCGCCCGGGCCTCGAGACTCAGCCTGCCGTTGCAGCTGCCGTCCTCGGGCTGGTCGCGCAGCTGCTGTACTGACGGAATGCACAGGTGGAGGAGTCGTCGGCTAGTGCAGGACTCGGTACTATGTAGGTCGTCGTCGGTAGGTCTCGGCCAGGGAGGTAGGCCTGGCTGCATCAATCATGCTCTCGTCGGACACGGCTTCTCTTCTCTTTCTGGCACGGGTCGGCTTCCTCTCTCAGTCGCGCGCACTCGCAGTATTCCCGGCTGCTGATCATTGCGGAAAGCCATCGAAACGCCCGCCAGGGGCCCACAGCGATCATGGCGAGAGCTGATCGCCCCTGCGTCCGTCCAGCGCGAGCGCGAGGCAGCTCTTGCCGCTGGCCAGCGTGGGCTGCTGCGAACTGTCGCCGTCTCGCGGCCTCTCACGTCTTTTGTGCGCTGCCACGACCTCGCAGGCAGGCCCCCGTCCCACGACGTCCCACCCACGGCGACGTGTCCCAGGCCGCCGTCACGTTGTAGTATAACGTTACGGCTGTCAGTGGTCGGCGGTGCAGCACACGTCTTCCAGAAGCAGCGCTTCGCCCGGAGCGGGCCGAGCACTTCACCGTTGGATCGCACATCGCACATCGTCCACGCCAGCACACCATTGGCAGCTTGCCAGCAGCCCGCGCCGCTAGCCACGGGCTTGACCGATCGTGCATGGCGTGCATCGGCTGGGGCGTCGCGCCAACCGCCTTCTGCTCGCCGGCAGCACTGTGGAAGTGGACGGGCGCTGGCGACTTCATGCATCGCATCCCAGGCGGCTCCCAGCGCGCTGAGGGCGGCTCTCTCCCCCCTAAGGCTAAGCTGTGTGTTCCTGACGCAATCTCCCACGGCCCCCAACCACGAGCCCGCGCGAATAGCCTCGCCCAGCACGCCCGGATCGTGGAGGAATGCCACTGCAGCCGGATGTACGCAGGGTGCCAGACGCCCAGCTGCCCAGGACCCTCCGCACCGCCCGCGCCGGGGGCATGCCGCCTGCCAGCTCCAGCCGCCGTCGAGGTGTGGACGTGGGTGCGTGGTGGATGCGTGGAGGCCGCCGATGCTGGTGCTCTGCCGTGGACTGCACCCACCTGCCCTTTAGACCCCGCACAAACGGTGCCGAGCGCTGCTACTGCTGCATGCTGAATCCTGGCGACGGCGCTGCCAATGGGCGCGGCGTCTCGAGCAGCCCGTCGACTCTTGTTCACGTTCCCTGTGCTGTGGCGGCCCTGGTATGGCGGGCGCCCTGGCCTGGAGCTTGCTCGCATCCTCTTTCGAGAACGGCACACTTGGGCCTCTCACACACCCCCCGCGGCCAGTCGCCAGCCCGCTCCGTTGACGCTCCGTCTCTCTAGGGTCGCGTCCCGAGGTACCGCACCCCTGTGTCCGCAGCGGGCTCTTCTGCGGTGCTAACCCCCCGAACAGAGTCACGCCTCTCGTGGTGTAACAAACGGTACCCAGAGCCCCAAGGCCATTACCTCCATAACATGGAGCGAGTCGTCGCGGTGGTCTGACCCCGTTCGCAGAGGCACCTCCCATCTCGTTTTATCCGGATCGCCAGCCTTATAGTGCCGCCAACTCTACTTCAGTATGATTGAGCTGTCCCTTTGCGCCCTTGTCTGTTATCGCTGATATAGCCAGCGTGCTGTTGCAGACCTCCATTCCAAAGGACTGCGACGTCGTCAACCCGAGCAGCGCATTTACTCATATTCGATGCCACAGCGCTGTCGTTCTGCTTTTTTCTAGTGGTCAACTGTCGCCGCCCGTCTTTATTTGGAAGCCGCATTGCTGTCTTCGCGGCCTTTCTATTTGCAGTATCGTTACACGGCAACTCTGCGCCCCAACCTGCCTTGACGTGCGACGGACCCTATTTAGCCGTTGTCCTGCGCATTACTATTCTAAAACCATTTCGAGACGGAAGCGCCCCATTTGTTCTCTGCAACGGACTCGCAAACTACACAATCTCAGAACTTTCGGTTCTGGCGCCGTCTTAAAGCATCACATAACCTCCGCCTCAACTCGCCCCACCCGTGGCGCCCCCGGCACTAGCCCGGAGGACGTGTGTTTGTCTTCACGCAGGTTATTTGGACGGCTTTAATTCCTTTCCGGTGTCTCTTACCTGTGTGCGTGTTGTTAAGCCGATCCACGGTCGCAGAGGAGCATTCGATCCGCTTCGCCTGTGGTCGGGAGCGTCACAGCTATCCACAGTTCGACGGAGCTGGAGAACGTCTCCATATTCTAGTCGGAAACGGCAAGAGTGAGGTTGTGTTTCATCGACAGGTAGGCGTTGACGTTCTGTGGGGCGTTAGCCATGCTGACTTTGAATGCTTAGGTGGTTCAGCCACAATATTAAAACCGACCAAGCATCTAGTAACCATCGACTAAGACGCAAATGGTGGACGGAAACCTCTTCATACCACTGTCTCCGCCTAGCTCGCCGCGCATGTCAGCGTTCAACGCGACTTCTGCAGAGAACGAGTGGCAAATCCAAGAGCTCAAGTCCCTGGACCAGGGATCAGTAAACTCTGAAAGTGACATGGCTATGCTGCACGCTGAAATTTCTGGCCATCCCATGGAAATGCACAGGCGTCCAATGTTGCGAGCACACAAGAGCTTTCCATACTCCTTGAAGCCATCGGGGCAGCCTTTGCATCGTCTGAACTCTTCGATGGATGAACACACCAGTTCACCATCGTCGCAAAGAGAACGCATCACCATCAGTAATCTTGAGGACCTTGAGTCTGGTGAGCTGCCTACTATGACTTTTGGTGGGTCTGCGCCTGCTAGTCCTGTCTCCAGATTGACTCCTCCGTCGCTTAGTGGAGAGAAGAGTGATGAGCATGGGGACGAGCAGGACGACTTCCAGGATGGCGACATCATGTCTGGAGACGGGGACGACGAGCAAAAACCCGCAATGTCCGCTGCAGAACTCCGCGCACAAAAGCGCAAGATGAAGAGATTTAGGTTCGTGCTCAATCAATCACCAGGTAGAACTTCAACTAACACACCACAAGACTCACGCACAACCAAACGCGCTTTTTGATGAGCGAGTTCACACGCCAGGCGCACCCGGACGCGGCCCACCGTGAACGGCTTGCCCGAGAAATACCGGGGCTGAGTCCTCGACAAGTCCAAGTTTGGTTCCAGAATCGGTGAGTAGTCCACCTATCTCGTATGCATAGTGTATTAGATTGCACCAGGTCTAATATGAAAATCAGGAGGGCGAAGTTAAAACGGTTAACGACTGATGATCGTGAAAGGATGATGAGATCCAGAGCCTTGCCAGATGATTTTGACATGGCCCAGGCACTGCACTCACCGTTCGGAACAACTCATGGAATGGGAACACCATTGGCATCCCCTGGGTCATATACACCATCGTTTCCTGAAGGGAACATGATGCGGTCGCTCAGCATCGATACTTTACGACGAATGCCGGACGGAAGCCACATATCTCCTACCGGTATTAGCCCTGCCTTTGGGGGATTCGCTTTTACTCCACCACAGTCTGCGACTGAAAACATATCCCCTGTTTCTACTGGCCATGAAAACTCTTTTGGTTACGCATCAGCGCAATTTGACGGAAGCCCTAGGAGATCGAATCCCTTCATTGGAACCATGTCGATGAGTACATCGCCAGCCTACGCAGCACACCCCAACATCCCTCGTCTTCAACTTCACGCCGATCGTGTTTCAAGAACGCGGGCTGAGTCTCTCTCCTCTCCACTGAGGGCGAGTATGACGTACAGTAATGCTGGAAATGATGGGGGGCTCAACGCACCCAATGATCACTCCCACCAGCAGATGGAAAATTCGCACATGGGCGGTGAACAATCTCAAAAGCCTTTCTCGAGTTCGATGATGCCGTACGGACTTGGTTACTCCTGTAAGTGAAGGATTGTGACTTGATTTTGTGCACTTGCTAACGATTCGAAGACTCTCAAATCCCGGGCTTTCAAGCAGGAGCCACAACACGCGTTCGTTCCCTGTCCGGCAGCGTGCCCAGGCGAATAGAGCTCAGCACACATTACACACCAAGCCGCAGTGCAACAACGCCACAAACGGCGACGTTTCCCAATTATACGAGCTCACCACTCATCACACCACAAAGCTTCCAGATGCCTCACATGAGCGCGCCACACCATATTACCTCCTTCCAGAACTCTTACCTGCGCCAGGATGTTGGCCACGGCGATTCGTATCCACAAGTCGGGGCTGTACTGGGGGAAATCCTTGAAGGGTCAAACCAGGAAAACCAAGAGTCGAACGACAGCTCGACTCAACTCCAGCAATCGTTCTGACCGGCTAGAGAACAAGTACAGTACTAGGAAATGTCTGCGTATACTCGTCTGCAACTGTTGAAGTCTCTCATACCTTTTGGCCAATCGGCATCAAGGCTACAGCAACCCTTTTGAACGACCTATGAGGCCGGCAGGCCACCTCAGACGGCGCCACCTATCACTACACAGCACGGGCATTAGCATACTTCCAACCTTGCTTCGGAACGAATACTGGTATTTTACGGAGCTACCTCATGCAGCAGCAACGGAGTTTACGCTGAATTTCGTCCTAGTACTCTAGAACATTCTTGACGGACGCATCGGAGAAATGATATATACCAACTTCCACAAGGTAGTAAAGGTATTAGGGCGGGATGAAAGGCAAAATACATATCACGAATCATGCTATGGTTATATTACGGTAGGAGCGATGGGGAGGATGAATTTACGGCTGTGAATGCTACGTTGGGGTATACTGGTGCGCATTGCTTTCTATCATGGGCGGCTGTTTCAACGCTCTTCTTGCTCTCGTGGCCGACCATTCTGCGGATTTATTTATGCTCTTGAGCACAGCACCTGTTGATGAACTCGGCTGACCCGTGGCGCGGGAATCATATTCGCTGGCTTTGCATCCCTTCTTCTTGGAAGGCTTTCGAATACCCTTCTTGTATCTACTTTAGCATAGCTGTTGATTTCCTTCTTCGACTGAACGTGGAGATCAAGAATTGCACGACCATTGATCCTAGCACTTGCTATCTTAGCATGTCCCCTGGTGGGGCTTTGATCAAAATTTCCGCTATTCGGCACTCTCTCACATATAAGCATAGTGAACAAGGATCGCATCAGGTACTGCGCAAATGGCAGGGACAGCAGTCTGTAGAGCGGGGAGTCTGATGGTCATAAGGTGCGCAGCTCTGGGTCCTATAGGCAGGGGCGAGGTGGACTATGCGCTTTCTGCAGGGAATTGGCAGTCTGGGATGCGGAGACTGAGCCAGGCGACATGTGGATTGTCCCGCGAGTCGTGGAGCTGGCCTTGCGTAAATTGCGAGTTTCCTTGTGGTTGGTGAAACTGCCAGGCTTGCAGGGGCCCCGAGACGGTGGGGCTTCTAGAAAAAAGCCGTTGGCGGCGCGTTGCAGGGCCGATCAGCAGACGGATCGCATGCTCCGAAACGACGTCTCCCGTGAGACTGGCGAGGACCCGGAAACGCGGCTGGTGTTTGGAGTTGAGGTGGGATGTGGACAAGTCGGTCAGGCACCAGCTCGAACGATAGTTTCTGCCAAGTGGAGTTTCGACAGGTGGAATAGGAGATTGTAATCCCAGGGAATATTGATCACGTGATGCCATTATAGGAACTACAGCTTCGCGCATGCCCGCCTTGGCTAGAGACGTAGGTAGGAAGGCTGAATGGACCACTCTCGGCACTTTGTTCTTGACGGCTCTCGGTGGACATAAATCTACTTACTGACAACTTTGCAGAAGAACGCCGTCTGAAGTGGCTAAGTGGACTACAGTTGCTCAAGCCGGCTGCTTTTCGTCCAACTCAAATGATCAAAAAGTTGGCAAGCCATGCTTGGCTGACACAGGTACACAAATTGTCACCTGCAATTATGTAGCAGAACGCGACCATGAACAAATTCATCGGGAGACTTTCAAGTCGTTGAATAGACCGCAGCGCCAGTGTTGCATGCTACTGGTTGACCGCCACCTATTTATGCCAGAGTGGTCGGTTCTCAGCAACTTCCGACTCTTACCCAAGCCATGCCCGTATTCCGCATACGGCACTGACCCGAGGATCAGGCCTACATACTGTATAAACGGACATCTACCCCTCTACATAGAGGAGGCAAGCGGCGATCTTGTGTCCTCCCAACTTACTTCAAAAAGCCCATCTCTTAGCGTTGTTCTCAACCACGATGGCTTCCTTTGCCACCTCCGTTGCCCTCTTCATCCCTCCGAATCTGCCACCGTCTTTGGCACCACCGTGATCGTCTGTGGCTCGCCGCTGGTGAGTCATTGCGTCGCTGCAGCTGTCGTGAAATCGGGCCACTGGCTCCGGCTTGTCGCGCCATACTCATTGGCGGACACCGTCGTCGCTGAGCTCAGCCTCTCCAGAGCAGCGTCATGCCTGCAGTCGCCTCGCAGCAGCAGCGAGGGAAGGTCGTTGGAGGATCAGTCGAGGCTCCCAAAGGGGCTGCTGGCCACTGGGAGCATGGGTGCACTGGGCTGACCGCGGAGACGGAGATAAGCTGAAGGACCAGCAACGCTGAGATCATTGTGCAGTGGCGGGCGAGCCTGGGAGAGTTCATGTCGCGACGTTGAGCCACCAGCTCTCGGCGCCAGCGCAGTGCTGCTTCTTTGAGGCCGTGGTATTGTTCGGGCCCTGGCTGTCTGTTGTCCTCGCTGGGCAGCTGTCAAAGCGCGGGCCCGGTTTGCATCTGCTGCTTTTTCCTGGTTGGGCCGTTTGCTTTCTTTTGTTCCAGGAGCTCGTGCACGGGGCGTTCGCTGGAGAATAGGCTGATGTGAAGCGCGATGGAATACGACGTCTACCTAACGTCTCCCACCATGTGGTTGATGAGCATGCTGCCATCGTCCCATCGCCGCGCTGAGTCCCGGCCTGGCTGTCGTGGTTCCGCAAATGTATTTTCAACGCGATGGGATCCTTGAAGTGAGGCAGACTTACTGGCTGGCTTGTTCTATGGTCGCTGGAGGAAGACGCCACCCTCGCCCACCGAAACAGCGCCAGCGCCCTTGCCTTGAGCCTGAAATATAGACATTTACTGCTCTACAGCTGCTCTACAGCAGTGCAGCAATAAGTAATCAGTCGCCAGCGTTGCAGCCTCTGTTGTCTGGTGGTCCGTTGCGCGCAGTGAATAATGCCTGACAGGGGCGCTGGCCGCTAGCCGAGAGACCGTGAAATAACTTCCAAAAGGTTTTCGCCAGCGACCTCCTCTCTCCACCCAACCTCTTCTTCGTCTCCCGACAAGAACACCCCCATCACCCCCTCCAACGGTACCTCTCTGGCCATCTCCAGAGCCCGTTGTCGATTTCACAGATCCGTCTGTCGAGATCCCCGCTCAGCGGCACTCTAGCACTCACGACACCTGTCGACGAGTCGCTCCGACCGCCTGCTTCCGCCAGGACAGTTTTTTCTGTTCACTTGCCCGGCTCTTCAGGCTCCTCACGTTCCTTGGCCGCTCTCCGCTCTTCAGCGACACCTACTTAATACCGCCTGCCTCGCGAATCCGTGATTCGACGACGCTCTCTTCTCCGCCGACCGCGCAACAAGGACTCCGCGACAAAAACCCCATCAAGGTTCTAATGAGTACTTCTATCTCGACCGCGCCTAATCCCACCGCAATCGCCGCCCAGTCTGCAAACGCCGCGTCTTCGCCCGCCACAGCATCGACGCCCACCGTGGCCGCTGGTTCGGCTCAGCCCACTGCCCGCTCGTACGCCAACGCGACCAAGAAGCCTACCGCCTCGTCGCCCGCGATTGCGTCCAGCACAGCGCCACCCGTGGCAGTGGGAGGTCCAGCACCACAGCATGGCAAAAGCAGCTCTATCTCGCCTGTGAACGGCAAGGGCCCCATCACGCCCGCTGTTCCCGCCGTCGGCCCCCCTACCATTGTCAATAGCAGCGCCATCGTGAACGGCGCTCCCGCGTCGGGAGACCACGCCCGCAAGCCCTCCGTCACCATCAGCGCTGCGGGAACTACTGGCTACACTCCAAACGGCGGCCCAGTTGCGCCGAACAGCAGGGCGCCGAGCAACATTACGTTCGGTTCCATCGCCGTTGGCGGATCGCCTGCGATACCAAACAGTTCTCCCCATTCACAGGCCGGAAACCTGGCTACGCCCCGAAGCGATCCTCGCATCACATCGCCAGCGCACTCGCCTTCCCCGATACCGCCAGCATCGAGCGGTGGCCGGCCACCATCGGGTCTCCAGCCTGGTCAGCAAGGCCTGGTCTTCGGTGGTGTTGGCAATGAAGGTGGAGAGAACAACGTAAGACCCCACCTACTCTGCCACTGAATATGAACATTCACTGACTGACGCTCTGCAGATGCGACCTGTGTCCATGCCTCCAAATGCAAACCCCCTGCCACAAGCCCAGCACCTTCGACGCGAGTCCTCACAATCTGCCCATAGCGATATGAGCAACTCGAACATGAACAATATGAATCGAGGATACCCACCGAACGGCGGGCGCGGCCGAGGATACAACACTGGCTACGCTCCCATCGCACACTCCTCGCCAGGGCCACAATACCGACCTCTTCCTAATCAACAACGAGGAGCACCCAATATGCCGCCTCAATTTCAAGGGCCAGGACCGATGGGAAATCACCCCAACTCTCCGTATCGCCAGACTAGAAGCCCTGCCATCACCCCTGCAGCGATGCATTCACAGGCTCACATCGCAAACCCTCAGCAAATGCAGTACCCGAACTACGGCCATCCTCAGCATTTCGCTCACCAGCCAGTTGGTTCCCACTCTCATTCCCCTCATCAGCCAGCTGGACCTCCCAGCAGCAATCTCATTGGCGCCGACAATTCTCACCTCTTTTCGCTTTCTTCAACTCCGACAAAACCACCATTTCGTCCTACTCCTGAAAGCTCTCTTTCTCAACCTCCTCAATTTCCTGAACTCTCCAAGGCAAGTGGCGGCTATGACCAATATCTAACAGCTTTTGCCTATCAGGGAATGTACGGCATGCAGCAACCTGGTCTAGATCCCAACTACCCTTACTATCAACAGCAGTACCAAATGCATCAGCAGATCCCATACTCTAATGCTGCTCCGCCAAGCCCGCGACCTGGTTATCCGCAGGTAGCTCAGGGATTTGTGCCAGGAGCGTACGGTAACCCCCCACACGCCCAAGGCATGTCCCGCACCTCATCACAAGTATCTGAGCGACCCGCCTCGACTATCGCTGCGCCACAAACGCCGTCGATGTCGAATGCCAACCACGTCTCTCATACTCACACTCCTAGTGTTGGCACAGCTAGCCCGGCTCCGTCTTCTAATTTCACTATCCCCAAGCCAAAAAGTAAAGCCATTGTCATCAAGAATGCCGACGGTGAAGTTCTGGACTTTGCTAAACAGAAGGCTGCTTCACCTGCGCCGCCCACAGCACCTCGGTCTCCTGCTATTGCCTCTACGCCTACTCCCCCGCCTCGAGCACCAAGCGCAAATGAGTCTTCTCACAGCAGAACGGAAAGCGTTGCCAACAAGTCTGCAGAGGAGAAGAAGGCTGATTTTGTAAAGCAATTTCAACAGCAAATTCACAAAGATAACGAAGAAAAGGCGAAGAAAGAAGCTGATGCCAAGGCCAAGGAAGACCAGGATACCAAGGACAGGGCCGAAGCTGATGCGAAGTCTGCCAAGGAGAAAGAGGAAGCCGAGGCAAAGGCAGCCCAAGAGAAGGAAGAGGAAGAGAAGGCTAAGGCAGAAGCAGAAGCTGCTGAGAAAGCTAAGAAGGAGGCAGATGAGGCAGAGAGGCTCAAGAACGAGGAGGACGAGCGCTTGGAGCGTGAAATCGCTGAAATGGAGGAGCTTGAACGCCAGGAAGAGGAGCGCGAGCGGGCTTTCCAAGAAAAGAGAAAGAAGGAGAAAGAGGAACAGGCTCGCAAGGAAGCTGAAAAGGCCGCCAATGCCGAAGAAGAGATGCGGAAGGCCGAGCGCGAAGCTGAGGCTCTCGAAGAGGCTCGCGAAAAAGCCCGACAAACTGCTGTCGAAGAGACACCAGAACAGAAAGCCGAGAGGGAGCAGTTGTTTGCTTCTTTGAAGAAAACGCCACACCCTCAAGCTACGCAAAGCCCTGCTACTGCTGCCTCTGAGCCAGTAATGCCTCCACCTGCGCAGCCAAAATCCGCGCCCAACTCGGGCAAGCCGAAGCCTGTCCCTCAACCTCTCAAAATCGAAACCAACAAGACCGTCGAGCCCCCACAGCCCACTGCCGGCATGCAGGCACTCAAGTCTGCGAGGTTCTTACAGGTTCGAAATGAGGCTCTTAACTACCCAGAGGGAATCAAGTCGCCAAATCCAGCCTTGAACCAAGGTGGCAAGAGCAAGGGCCGTCAGTACGACAAGGACTTCTTGCTGCAATTCCAGGAAGTTTTCAGGGAGAAACCTTCCACGGACTGGGAATTGAAGCTCAAGGAAACTGTTGGCGATTCGTCGGACTCGGCTCGTCCTCAATCAGCTCGAACACCGATGGGCGGCATGGGCGGCCGCGGGAGCTCCCGGCCTAGCCTGCCCACAGGTCTCTCTGGTGGCACTATGGGCATGTTCTCCTCGGTGGGTGGCCGGACTCTCAGACCAGGAACGACCTCGGAAGAGCGATTCCAGGCAGCAACGCAAGGCGGACAGCCACCTCGTGCTCAGACTATGAGCAACCCTCTCGCACAGTTTGCCAATCGTCCTGGAGGATTCCCAATTGGTGGACCCCCACAGATGGCTCGCACTAGCTCCTTCCAGAACATGTCGCAAAACGGACCCAACTCTCCTCGAAATGCTAGCTCCAGAGGTAGGGGCAGCAAGCGTGGCACTGGCAACAGGCGGGATGAAGAGATACAGGCGAAACAGATGCCATTGACCGCTGGATTAGATTTGAAGCCGCTCGAGAAGTCGCAGACTGGCTGGAAACCAACGAGCATTGGCGCTCCCCCACCAACTCAAATAATGAGCGCAGGCCACCTGGCTCCAGATATGGTCCAGCGGAAGGTCAAGGCTGCTCTGAACAAGATGACGCCGGAAAAGTTCGATCGCATCGCCGATCAGATTCTAGAAATTGCTGCTCAATCAAAGGAAGAAGCCGACGGGCGAACCCTTCGACAGGTCATTCAGCTCACCTTCGAGAAAGCTTGCGACGAGGCTCATTGGGCATCGATGTATGCTAAGTTCTGTAAGCGTATGCTAGAGACCATGAGCACAGATATCAAGGACGAAAATGTTCGCGACAAGGCAGGAAATCCCGTGGTTGGTGGCGCGCTCTTCCGGAAGTACCTACTCAACCGCTGCCAAGAGGAGTTTGAACGCGGTTGGGAAGTCAATCTGCCCCAGAAACCCGAGGGCGAGAGCCAGGAGGCCGTTTTGTTGTCGGATGAGTACTACATCGCAGCTGGTGCCAAGCGAAAGGGCCTCGGTCTGATTCAGTTCATCGGTGAGCTGTACAAGCTGGGCATGTTGACCCTTCGTATCATGCACGAGTGTGTGTTGAAGCTTCTCGACTTCGAAGGCACGCCTGATGAGTCTGCGATTGAGAGCTTGGTCAAGCTTCTCAGAACTGTTGGTTTCACCATGGAGAACACGGAAGCTGGTCCCAAGATGATCCAATTGTACTTCGAGCGCATCCAAAAGATCATGAGCACCGAGGGCCTCCCGAGCCGTTTGCACTTCATGCTTTTGGACACTGTCGACCTACGGAAGAAGGGCTGGCGATCCAAGGATGACGCGAAGGGACCCAAAACTATTCAAGAGATTCACCAAGAAGCCCTTGCTGCACAACAGGCGACGGAAATGGAGAGGTCTCGATCAAACCGCGGTGGCGGAGGAAACCGACAACCCATGGGTCGCGGTGACGCCCGATCTTTCTCTGGAGGTGGCATGATGCCTCCACCAGATTACAACCGCAACCAGCTTGGTATGGACGACCTGCGCAAACTGACCAAGAACGCCTCCGGTCGGAACCTCAGCAACAGCCCTGCTCAGCTCGGTCCTTCATCGCTGTTCGGCAGCCGCAGCAGCAGTGGTCGCAAAGGTCTTGGCCCAAGCCTGATGAATCGGACAGATGACTCTGGCGCGTCCTCTCGAACGGGTACTCCACCCGTTCAGAAGGAAAAGGAGTCGACAACCCATGTGAACTCATTCAGGTAAATACTCTCCATTGGGGATTGCATTCTTATCGTCTCTAACTCCATTATAGTGCACTTGCAGCTCTAGATGCATCCGGTGAAGGCGCTGGCGAAGTTGCTTCTCCCCCTTCGACAGCCTCGTCCCCGCCCGTGTCCAAATCCCAACCACGGGCAGAGGACAAGAAGGAGGACGACGCCAAGCCTTCCGAGTAGCGATTAGGTACCCTTTCATAGTTGGTTTGATGGTACATGCGCGCGTGTGGATTTCAAAGAAACCACTCGCGGTAATCTAATCTCTCTGTTGCATAGACCGGGGCATATTCTGCATGCACTGTACTGCATTTTGCGGGGTTCACTTTCATTCAATCGTGTCATTACAAGAAGCGCAAAAGTTTCAGTCGTGGCTGGGGCGATGGCCAAAAAGAGTGGGGTCGGGAAGCGATGCTGGCTATTCCTCCCCTTGTTTTTCTTTTCTTGCATGGATTTTATACACATCGGTCGAGGGAGGGGGCTTCCTTTGGCGTTGGGGATGGGTGTTGTGCTTTGCTTTGCTCATACTTCTCTTTTCCTCTGCGGCCAAGTCTTCTTGGTATTTCCCTGCTCGTCGTGGGACCGTTCACGCTTGTGTACTCGTGTCACTACCGACGCAAGTCTGTTTCGAGGCATGCCAGGTGGCATTGAAGGCACCTATGTGGTTTAAAACCTCTACCTTTTCCGAGTTTGAGTCCCGTGTGTGCTTGACTTCCTTGTCTTACCTACAATTTCGGGGGTCTTCATTTCTGGCCTTTTCCTTCCACCTGCCCAATTTCTGTTTCGGGTTTCTTGGCTTCTTTTGAGACTAGTGGGGAGGGGAGGAGTGGTGCCGCTTCCTCTGCTGTTCGTGCGTCTTTCAATTTTCTTCCGGGTGGGTGGATGTGATGATAGACTTGACCTACGGGACCCTGTGTATAATCCTTTTTAATGCGAGAGACAATAGAAAGTTCAAACACTATGGCCTACTAGTTGCGCGGATGTGATGATCAGAAAAGCACATGTCTCAACCCCACGCTGATTCAAACCAGGCAGCTTCATAGCTTTCTAAACCCAGAAACCTCAACCCTCGCAGTTGCGTAATTGTAATAGATGGCACAACGCTTTGCGTCTTACTTAATCTAGATAGAATATCGCTAGCCGATGGCATAGCAACAGCCTCAACGCGCGAAGGCGAGATTTTGGCACACGTCAAGTCCCGTCTGATTAAGCATCTAACGCCGGAAAATAAACATGGAATCGTCATCTATACATCTCAAGCCTCTAATTCAGCGAGCTGATCCTCAAGGTTGGTGTTAGGTCAAGGATCCAGATCTCTCTCGGGCCTCGTATCCTTTCTCTAAGAACTGGAAATTACCATGGGAGCTCGCCTGTCAGCGGAGCATTGCAGTAATGCTATGGTTGGATCAAGTCTAAGGGGTGGCGAAAAGTGTATAGCAGCTGTAGCCTGATTGGGCAGTCGGCGCGATCGTAGCGCGGCCTTCCCTGCTCTGATCAAGCGGGATGATGGAATGGGTGCAGGGTTTGGGCATCATTGAGGGAGGAGATGTGGCTTTTGTGGAGTCGGACGTCATACGAGCTAGGAGAGGATATATATAAGGTGAACCGTTGATCGACTGGTGAATGCTAGACGATTCTGATTGTATGAACTACTGTTACACTATCATACAAACTTCACGATCAATACCGAAACATCCGAGTTATCTTTCAATATGGCTGAAGAACAACAGAAGAAGGGTGAGATATGTCTAGTCCTCCTCTCCACTCCTAGCTGAACAAGTGAAAGGCGTGTTTGGCACTGTCACGTCCGGTCTCGGTACGAATTCGCTCTTGTCGTCGTTTAAACCAGAGTCTGACCCTTTCTAGGCAATGTCGGAAGTGGCGTGACGAACACCGTCGGCAAAGGCGTCGGAGGCGTCACTAATACACTTGGTACGCTATAACCCAGAGCATCATCCTGTAAGGGTCTTAGCAGGTCTCATCGACCAACTCTTAACGCTTCACAGGCGACACGGTCAGTGGCGTTGGAAAAGGTCTCGGAGACACTGTTGGCGGTGTGACGAAGGGCGTTGGTGATACTACAAAATGTATGTTCTAGCCTCTTCTTGTGCTGGAGTATCCATTCTGGAGACAGATGGCTAATACAATGATGTGTAGCTGCGGGTGGCCTGGTTACCGACACGACCAACAAGGCGGGCGAGTCTATAGGAGGGAAGAAGTCGGATGTGGGAGACAAGAAGTCGGATGAGCAGAACCACCTCGGATTGTAAGGTGTTTCGGTCGATATTGGGGTATGCAAAGGAAATGTGGACGGCAAGGTGACTAGCTGTTTTGCATTCTTGAGTCAGAGGGATCTACTTATGTAGGACCCATGAAGTGTTATGATCACAACCCTTGTCTTGGTGATGGTTCGGTTTAGTGCCTTGTTTTTAGCGTTCCAGAGTTTCTAGGCAGATAGATGTAAACAGCATCGTTTCACTTGTTAAAGGGGGTTCAGCTTATAAGTAGTCATGATAGTTGACTGAAACAACGGAACGAGAATCTACTTGGCAGCTTGGATATAATTTTATTGTTAAGTATATTACTCGTGGGACCATTCCGGCTTCGTTTTTGTGGCAAAAGCAGTCATACCTGAACACTAATTAGTGAATCGAGTCCATAGAATGTAAAAACGCTAGATGTACTTGCCGATCTTCTGGTCCTTGCTTCCAAACAAGCTGTGGAATACTCTCCTCTCGAAGTCCACACCCTCTTTGATACCTTGGTCCTGACTTTTATTTACAACCTCCTTACCTGCCTTGACGGCAATCTTGCTATAACTCGCAATCTTCTCTGCGGTGCTAATCGCACCGTTCAAACACTCGTCGGGCGTCTCAAACGCCTTTGCTGCCAGTCCCCACTCAGCAGCCTGCTTCCCGCTGAAGTTGTTTCCTGTCAAGATCAATTCCATAGCCCTTGACTTCCCGATCGCCTTTGTTAATCGTTGTGAGCCTCCCGCGCCTGGGATTGTGCCGAGTTTGATCTCGGGCTGGCCAAAGGTGGTGCCAGTGGAACAGTATAGGATATCAGCCATCATGGCGAGCTCGCAGCCACCACCGAGGGCGTAGCCATTGACGGCAGCAATAATGGGCTTCTTGACGCGGACGGTCAAGTCGGACCACATTTCGATGAAGTCGGTGCCGTAGGCGGCGGAGAAGGTCAAGTCCTTCATTTCCTTAATATCGGCACCAGCTATGAGGGTTCAGTATGATCGACGAGTGGGTTTCAAGCTTTGTATCAGAGCGTCGCACCTGCGAATGCTCGTTCGGACCCTGTTATTACGATTGCGCCGATTTCTTTGCTTGAGTCAAGGTCCTTTAGAGCTCCGTTGAGCTCGACGATGAGGGGCGAGCAGAGTGCATTGAGGGCTTTTGGTCGGTTGAAAGTCACTACGATGGTAGCATTGTTAGTGTTTTGCTATGCTCTGATAAATACTACAGTGACTCGTCGTAGGTATGTAAAGACTCTTGTGCCACTGCTTGCGGTAGCCCAGCGGGTGACCATATTTTTCAAAAAGGGAGAGGCAAACGTCCATCTCAGACGTGGGTTTGGAAAGGCATTGAGGCAATGCAAACAGTGGAAACAAGTGCATGTTGATAAGGCGTCTTACCTAAACCAACCCCAGGTTTTGGTGTTGATACAATGATATGCTCGTATGTGGTGGAGGAGGAGTAAGACCGGACAATGCGGGGAAGCGTGGATGGCAGGAACTGGGAGGAGACCCTCCGCGATGCCCTAAGTGAAGCCAACATTTCAATGAGCAATGGCAGAAAAAGAGGTGGAATTGAAGGTTGGATGGAGTCGCGGTTATTTCCTTACTGTTCTACCGAGCACTACCGAAAGCGGTCAGATAATGCCGCCACGTGAGAAAGCATGGACGGAAGAATGGTTCCGCCCTCCGATATCCAGGCTAAGGCAGATGCGGCAAGGCGTCGAATTAGCTGGCGTCGAACCTGGCAAACCTGGAGCCAAGGCTGGCTGCGTGGACACGATCGACGTCGCAAGCCAAACTTTACGTCGCAACAATTCCACCACCAACACCCCGACAGCGCCTTTCTCCACCGACACGCCCCCCGAATCACATCCACCGCGGCCCCGACTCTACACACACCCAAGGCTCCGCCGCCGCAGCCCTCCACAATGGATGCGCCTGAGCCCGACACCCCTTTCGCCGCCGTCACGGCGCAAACCTCGAAATATGGAAGGGTGAGTTGAACACCCCCCTGGGTCTTGCAACGCGAAGAGACTTGGAGCTGACTCTGTGGGATCCAGATATACCAGGCTTACCTCGACAAATCCACCCCCTTCATGACCTACCGATGGGTGGGGACGGCGGCGCTCTTTCTCTTCTTCGCTTTGCGCATATTCTTTGCCCAAGGATGGTACATTGGTCAGTAACGGCTGTAAAGGCTGTCTAACGGCTACGTGCTGACTTGCTACATAGTGGCTTACTCCCTCGGCATCTACCTTCTCAACCTCTTCCTCGCCTTCATCTCCCCAAAGTTCGACCCCTCATTAGAGCAGGATGAGGGCATGGAGGACGGCCAAGCCGGCGGTCTACCCACCAAGGAGGAGGAGGAGTTCAAGCCCTTTGTGAGGCGCCTGCCAGAGTTCAAGTTCTGGTATTCGACCACCAAGGCCATCGCCATCGGCTTCGTGTGCAGTTGGTTCGAGATCTTCAATCTGCCCGTTTTCTGGCCCGTTCTCGTAGTATACTGGCTCATTCTGTTTAGCCTGACGAGTAAGTCGAACCCTTAGTCGAGGCTGCGCCGTCCGCATCGGCTTTCCATATGGCATTAGTACGTGCGAACAAGGCTGACCGAACCACAGTGCGGAGGCAAATTCAGCACATGATTAAGTACCGCTACGTCCCCTTCACCGTCGGCAAGACGCGATACCCCGGCGCTGCGAAATGATCAATATCTCCGACATTATATTTTCTCAGCAACTTGATACGTACGAGTATTGGTTCTGTGGTTATAGGGTTATATCTCAGTTTGCTGGCTCGGATTATAAGCATAGACAGCGCTTCAAGGTTTCGCTTGGCCTCTGTTTCTCCCTCTAGGGAGCGGCGTCTGCATCGAAGCAAAATATCTATCTAACTCTGGGAAATTCGGTGGGTATGAATGGTGGTGCATACGCCCGTATTCTGGGTGCTATGACTATTAATGGATCAGAAATGGTCGTGTATTAGTCGTCTGAGTACAGTAATGAAAGAGGAAAATGGATAAAGGCACTCGATGAAATTCTATCAAGCCCTCAAGACGTCCAATTCTTGCTATTGCATATGCGATAACGCCGGAATATTGAAAACACAAGGAACTCCACCTTCAAATCGCTCAATTTGCACCGAAAGTCCACTTCTTAGATACCAGACCCCTCCATTTGTGTAACCCCCCATGACACCTACCACCCAAACTTCTCCACCACGACCTTGACGTCTCTCCCTTCCCCTACCAACCCCGCACACACATTCCTCACATCTCGAATCATGCCATCCGGACCAGAAACAACTACTCCCGACCCGGAGCCGTTGTCAGTCTTTGCAACCCACTGCCTCAGGTATCCCTTGACATCCGGCCTTCCTGCCTCCATAGTCGGTGCCGTAATCACAACATGCAACCCCCAACTCTTCAGTTCCTTCAGCCGCTCTACTGGCAGCCATGAGAGATGCTCGCGCGCATGGACGACCCAGAGGAGATGCACCCGACGTCGCTTAGCCACAAGAGCTGTAGACTCGGGATCCGACGAGGAAGACGCAGGAGCCAGGAGAGTCCAAAGGAGTGGGAATGCGACGGCAATGCCAGAGCCGCCAGCCACTACGACTGTATTCGGAGTTGAGCGGAGCGTTTCAAGAGCGTGTGAGGAGCCATACGGCCCGTCGAGACGGATGGTGGTGATCGGATTGGTACGGGCGTATTTGAGAAGGGTGAGGGAGAAGCCGGATTGAGCACGAATAAGAAGGTGAAGCCAGGCGTGAGTTGGGGTGTCTGACGATGCCGAAGGAGATGGAGCGGCCGAGAAAATCGTGAACGGATGTGTTTGGATAAAATCGGTTCGGGACAAAGACGGAATGGAAAGGAAGACATGGTCGGTAGGTCCCCAGCCGAATTCGATGGTTTGTTGGGTTGGATGAAGAAAGTGAGAGCTTGGTGGTATGTCCCAGTTCGCGGAGACAGATACGGTTTCCCCGTCTTCAAGAATGGAGAGCGTGGCGCGAGTAGTGTGCGTTTTGAGTCCAAGGCGGAAGACTAGACGGTCGATGAGGAATATGAAGCTCGCTGCTAGGACGTATGGCTGACTTGTCGGATAATGGAAGAAGAGTAAAATTAACGCGGCGCTCTGAAGGACCACATGGAGAGCCAGGAAAAGTTCATAAAAGCGTTGCCGAAAGCTTCCCAGAGACGTAAGGTAGATCAGTTGGTATGCGACGAAAGCTAACAGCCCAAGGAGAGAGAGTCTACTGAACAGAAATCGCGCGAGAGAAAATCCAATGTGTCTAAGCATTCCGTACCATACCCCTAGCATACCACCAAAATGCAAAAGCGCCGCAAAGCACATCAGCTCACCAACCCGACGGTGAAAAATATTAAGAGCTTCATACGAGTAGCCAGTCAACCATTTGATTGGCTGGTTCTTTGCCGCGAAAAGATACAAAAGGGGTAGATTAGAAACGAAGATAAGGCCACAGCGGTCGGCGAACACGAACAGATACTGTAGAGACATTGGCATCCGGAAAAAAGCGTAAAAGACGTTCAGTCCCAGGAACGCGAGGACTACCAGGGACACTCCATTAGGCGGAAGCGTCTTGTTAATCTTCGGAATCGGCCTTGGTTGGTACATCAGCCATGCTTGCACATAGTGTTGGAACAGTGTCGGTCTCTTTTCTTCTCTAGTGAATTCGGAGGTTTTCCGCATCTTCACATAGTGTAATATTCCACCCGACCTCCTGGATGTCTTTCTCTGTCCTGGCAACAGTGGTTCACGTTCGTCGTTTATCACCGTTTTCCCGGCGTCTGGTGGCGTCGACGTCCCTTCGAGTGTGCTACTGGATGATGACGAAGACCCATCCACGACTTCTGGCTCTCCTTGCTCTGTCCCTTTCGGCTCAAAATCTTCTTTGGCTGCGCTTATCGCCATTGCTCTTCTCCTCTGGGACATGGCAATCCTTTCTCCCCAATGCCATATGGCGAACAATAGAAGTAATCCAACGAGAACAGCATTGTAGGACAAGAGAAGTCTCCGTTGGTATCGTACCGCCTCTACGAGCTTTCGAAACCGTGGGTCCTTTCCTGGATCCTGTAGGCCTGCACCACCGTCTATCGCCCATATATTGTCGTCATCGATCCAAGGAAGCAGAGACATGGCAGAGGGAGAATCTCGAAGGGCGGCCCGCACCCATTCGAGAGGAACACCATCCATAATATTAATAAGTGCGAGAATCGGAACAGGTACGAAGCATGAAGTTGATGTTGCAGCTGGACAATAATAGCCGCCTTCGCTGGAGGGGTGGCGGCGTTGAGACGAGTCACGCTCGGGTCTCGGGAATTCTTCATGACTCCGGCATGTGGGGTAGGCCCCGCCCATTCACATCTGATAAAGAAAGTAGAGGTGTCCCTCCACGCTAGGCAGGGAAAAAGCGGCACACTCATCAAGTACTCTGCCCGTATGTACACCTGTCTGCGACTGCATGAAGTGCTTCGACAAGTTTCCGCATAGCCCAAGGCAAAGAGCTTCTACTCTAGATTCCTGAAAATACATTGAAGCACCCCAAGCAGTGGCAGACAGGTGCACACATGAAACAGCTAGTTCTAGAATTAGTGTGCCACCTTTTCCATGCCCTACGTGCCCTCAACCCGTCGCATTTGGCTTTACGGTATCGATAAGGATGCAGCCAATAGAAAGCTTCAGAACTGCAGCGAAATACTTGAGCAACACATTCCCTTTTTGGCGTTTTGTACACTTGCCTAGTACCGCTTGAGGTCCTCTACCACATTATGAAAGATCGGAAAAGGACAATGTCGACGAGGCTGATACCTTTGCGGGCCACCTCAGACGATGTCGGACTGCCGCTTTATGTTCACTGTAGATTCCGAGCGTTGCGCCACGACGGGTTAAGGGGTAGTAACCTTCCCGATAATTCTGTACTCTAGATTCATCTAGTTGGCTGCTGTTGCACTAAAGACTTTAGTCAATTGGAGACACGCAGTCTACATCAGCACTTGGTGCGAGCTAGTATTCAAGATGTTGATGATACAGAAAGTACGTGGGTTGTCACAGTGAACGTTAAATCCGCCCAATCGCTACACATACAAAACAGAAAGCCATTGCAATCAACCCGGCCCACGCCCTCAATTCCAACCTTACAGCCGCGTCTTTAACCATTTGATTGAACGCCGAGATGCCAGTGGTAGAAACATGTTGCAATGCCAAAGTTAATATAGACGTATAAAAGACTGAGAGCAGCAGTGTGACGAGCCTTAGCAACGTACTTATGATACAGAGCAATCAGCGAACGCGATGAAAAAGACGAGATAGGACTTGGTCGCTCAGAGTACTGTTCAATGCAGAAGACTATCGGTAGCCCTGCTCAAAATATCCGCTGACTTCTGCAGCTGCTCTTGAGCAAGCTTCCAATCCCGCGCATCAAGAGCATCTCGTACGAATGGGAAGAACGCTGCATCGTACCCTGATCCAGATGCATCGGGGGCAAAGAGGATGTGCTTGTATTGCTCGCGGCCTGGTATCTGCGAGACAAAGTTAGCTTCAGCAGTCTGTGGGTTTTCAGATATTTTCTTACTCCGTGAGGCTTTTTGTCACCTTTCCCCTGCGGCAAGTCTAGCAGATGTGACTCGAAATCGGACATTTTGGCGTTGTGAGCGAGACGGTGGACCTGTAACGTGTTGCTCTCGAAACCTCCTGCGGAATGTTAGCATCGAAATCTCGAACAAAATGTTGAACAGCTGTGACTGACCTGTCCCGTACACTTGGCCATACCAGAAATCCTCCCAGCCTGTGAACTTCTTGGCATTCTTCTCGAATTTAGCAGACGCCTTCCGAAGAGGGGTGACATCGAAGTCGACATTTCCGATGGCACGCGCGAATTTATCCAAATCGTCAATATGGCCCTTGATGGCTGCTGCGTAGTCGTCCATGTTGTACGGCATGATGGGTTCCTGGGCAAGTTCAAGAATCAGAAGAACCCAAACCTCGGCCAGGGTCTTGTGAAGATTGAAATGAGGGTCTACGAAACGTTCGAGGAGCTCGAACGATTCGTAGCAGCTGTGATAGGGGTATCCAGGTCCGTTGAAGCCAAAATCGATGCTTGAACAGCCCGCCATGTCTTGGAACGCCACGTAGTCGCTTCCCGCTCCCAAACCCCCGAGATTATTACCACTCTGATCCCACACTTCACGCAATGTCTTGTTGCGGACAGGGTCAGCAACTCGATCGAGAACGCGGAGCCAAGCGTGCCTGAATAACGGTGAGCCGTCGGCGTAGATCTCGTCTCCCGAAACGCCAACGTCGACGTTGATGTACGCTATAGCATCGGCTCGAAGTGCGTCCATGCGGGACTCGACATATTCTGTCGATCCGATCAAGTTATATTCCTCGGCATCCCACGACGCAAATTCGATCGTTCGCAGAGGACGCCAGCCAGTCGCGCGAAGGGCTCCAAGGATATCAATGACCTCAAGCATCACGGCGGTACCGCTTCCCGGATCTATGGCTCCAAAGCACCAAGAATCGCGGTGATTGCCAACTATTATCTTCTTTTTCTTGGATTCAATGCCTTCAAAAGTGCCCATGACATTATAAATCGCCTGCTTTTCAGACTCGTCCTGGAAATTTTGTAGAAGCACCTTTGGAGAAGTTTTGTCGCCAGACCACCACTCTGCGATGTCTGGAACACCGCCAACCCATTCCTCCGGAAGCTTTTCACCGTGTCCTTTCAGGGCTGCGAGGAGTTTTTGCGCATCGCTCCAGGATAACGGAAGGCTCGGGATCTTTACGAGCGCAGGGTTGTCGTCTTTGCTGATACGATCCGCTTCCATAGTACTAGCATATCCGGGAGTCAGGACATCCCCAGCAATCCAGCTAGTGAGAGCTACCGTACCCCTTTGTACGCCATCTCTTGGTCGCCACCGACCATTCGGCCAAGGCGCCCCTTTGATGAATCCATCTTCCTGCGGGTCCGAATAAATAAGACAGCCGACGGCTCCAGCATCCTGGGCCGCTTTGACCTTCATGCCCCTATCAGTCTGCGTTCCACCATAACGCACTAGAATGATAGAGCCGGTGACGTCGATATGGCTGTCAGCTAGCCGTTTAAAGTCCTCTTTGGATCCGTAATTTGCATATATTAATGGGCCAGTAGCATTTCCGGATTTGGACAGCCCATGGAACACGGGCGTTTGTTGCTGCTCAGGTGTAGGATGTTCATATACCGAGTCCTCTTCCAATTTTGCTTCCCAAGCCATGTCAGGTGGGTCGATAATAGCGACTCGGCGGCCACCCTCTTTAGGGTAGTTGAGGTAAACGTGAAAACTAGGCCCGTGAGTAGTCGTAAGAATGAACAAGAAGTATGAAACCTACAAATCGTGATCAATGCTGTCCATTCCCGCGGCCCTGAACCTCCCCTCAATCCACTTCCCCAGATACAAGCTTCCCTCCGAGCCGGCCACATGGTCATACGAAGTGATGTGCCTCAGATTCTCGATTATTCGCGGCTTTTGTATGCTCCCTTGTGCAAAGCTCCGCACCCATTCCGGGTTAAAGGGTTGTCCGAATGCATTGTTCCCCACTGGCAGCACCTCCGACACAAATAGCAGATAGATTAGCGACACGATGACGAACAGTCCTATGAGCCGTGCGATGACCGACCACCCAGGTCTATACTGCTCCGGTATCCGCGGTAACCGGTCTGTTAACCACCCAAAGTTTGGCCAGGGCATGCTGAAGCTGAAAGCCGGCCACTTCCACTTGGTGGTAAAGCTCGAGAAGCGCTTCGACAACGTCATGCGCATGCGTGCCCGCCGCGCTGCGCCGTCCTCGGCTGCCTCTGCGTCTAGGAAGTCCATCTCCTCGATATCCCGCCGCAGCGCACCCTCCTCGGCCTCTGCCATTACCTCTGGAAGGTCCAGGTCGTCATCGCTATCCTCGCTCGATCGCACAGACTGAACCGACGGCGCATGGTATCCATTGCGACGGCGGGATGTGGAAGTACTGGCGAGACCCAGGAGACCCTGCCGTTCCGCATCGTCGCTGATTTCGGAGGGGCCGAGGCGAGACTGCGAGGAGGAGGGGCGCGACGAGGTGGCCTCTTCGTAGGTGGGTATAGGGAGGTGTTCGTGGGCGTCGTAGAGGTGCTTTTCATCAACCATTTGAGGAGTGGTGGGGACACCAGGTCCCTGATTGTGTGCGGTTAGACGTTGAATAGCCCGAGGGGGTTGGTGGTGAGATGATTAGAAATGTGAGGGCTACCGCGAGCCCATGGTAAGTTTTGTAGGAAGGGGTAAATTATATTGCGGATTGGTCCACGCAGAGAAGAACGTCGAAAAGGAACGAGTTGTACATCGACAGCTGGGGTGGAGTGCTCCTAGGAGGCTGACGATCGAGAGGTGTTTTAAGGTTGGGGAGGCCCGGTCTCAGTTTCATTCCGCCAAGGACCTTACCACCACTCTTCTCTTCTACCTATCCACGCCAGTTTCAATTAGTTATCCTTCACACTTTGCTTAATGCCATGGTTATTTTAAAGATTCGGTTCCAGAATTAATGATCAGAAGACATGATTATGTACAGTATATCTAGCAACAGTCTTTGGCCTACTAATGATCCTCTCAAACCTCAAGTGCATCATCTGACTTGCTCCTACCATCAATACCGCCCTTCGCAGTCCTTGGGTTTACATCAACGGGTACCCACTCGGACATCCCCTCATTGCCTGCACTCATCCACTCAAGCCACGCTCGTCCCATAAGTAGGTGCCAGAACTTATCTGATGATGTGCGTTTCCCCGTCCTCGAACTCCTTACGACTAGTAACCGCTAAAATTTTCCTGCAATTTACATATTGCGGCCTCCCGTTACCGAGATTGTCTGTCCATTAACGTAGGCAAATAGCGGCGAGCAAACAGCAAGGACCGCGCCTGCTGCCTCTGTCGCTGTGCCAGGTCTTCTCAGGGGAATGTCGGTGTATTGTTCTTTAGCTGCGGCAGATGCCAGGGCGCCCTTTCCTGTAGGTATGCCCAAAGCAACCTTCTGACCATCTGGTGTCGTGATGAATGCGCCAGCCTCCTTTGCAGCCGTCAGACGGGTCAAAATATGTCCGAACGCAACGGTGTTAGCTCGAACGCCGTACTGAGGACCCCACCTACACAATAGTTAGTTGGTTTTGCTAAAAGAGAATGGGTTCTACGTACTCCTTTGCAATGGTCTTGGTCAGACCTGTCACGCCGGCTTTAGCTAGGGCGTAGTTGGCTTGACCAGCGTTGCCGTGAAGACCGGAGGTTGAGGATATGTTGATAATGCAGCGGGGTTCGCCGTCCTTGACGCGGAAGTAGGGAGCTGCAGCGCGGACTAGCTTGAAAGGTGCGGTGTTGTGGAGGGCAATGATGGTCTCCCATTGCTTGTCGGTGGTCTAGAAAGCAATTGGTCAGTCCATTTGGCACTCAGGAAGGCCGAAAGAGAAGCCCTGGGATAGGAGCCGTTCTCTTTGAGGGAAGGTGATTTACCTTGTGGATTACTCCGTCCCACGTATATCCAGCGTTGTTGACGATGATGTGAATCTTGCCATTGCCAAATTCCGCCGCCTTTTTGACAAGCTCGTTGATGTAGTTGTCATCGAGCATATCACCGGCAACGCTCGTGGCGCTGCCACCAGCCGCCTTGATGCTGTCGGCAACATCTGACGCCTTTTCTACAAGCAATTGGCGTGATCAGCATGCGTAGAAAGATGGGAGCTTATGAACTGAGCCTGAAGCTTGACCACACTTACTGCCATCAATGTCAGAGACAACAACCTTTGCACCCTCCTTTGCGAAGAGTCTCGCAGTTTCCGCTCCGATGCCTTGGCCAGATCCGGTGATGATAGCCACCTGCCCCGCAAGCAGACCCTTGGGGTAGTTCAAGTGGCCTGCGATCTGGTCAATACGCGAAGAAGAAGACATTATGGAATATCAAGATGGTTCTAGAGAGATGGAGCCCGAAAGACAGTTGCAACTAGAAATACTTTTGAGGTCGACGCGCCTGCGCGGTGCAACTTATCCACACCCCAGCCGAATCGCCAATGAACCGAGGTTAATTATTTCTGTAATCCCTTGATTTCTCCAGGCACGTCAAATAGAACGGCATTAGTAGGTGGAGGATCATAGGCCCTCGGGATAGGCCTGAGAGCTTCTGACAGATGGTCGAGTCTACTCTCGACTCCGGAGTATGTTCGAAGCAGACGGCAGAGCCCTAGACTACCTAAATAGGCCATTACCGAGCCACGTCACGTGACACTACCGTGAACAAACATATCGTGCTACCATTTACTGTGGTTCTACAATGCCTCGTCACAGGCTTATGTGTAATTTTATTTTTTTACCAACATTATCCACAGTGTCACACGGTTTCAGGAATTCGAATTCGGCGGAAACTAAGTGCTTTGAGCAGCCATTACGCTCTCCAGGCTGACTTAGGCAGTATACTCTAAACATCTGCCTGCGACAGCCTCGCGTATCTAAATCCAGATAGCCTCTTCCTCCTGTCTTTCAATTCCATGCACTTGGAAAAGTGTATCAAATGGCCCCTGCGTTGCCTCACAAACGTCGCGTATAGTCCACCAGCCATAAAAACCGCTGCACAGCTCATCAAAACCGGCCACTGGAACTGATCTGGGCGGGAGAACACGATGGTCGTGGCAAAAGAGCATAACTCGAAGAAGTTCTGCCCTGACGCTTCGAGAGTAGAGAATGACCCTCTAGTGTCTGCCTCGACGTCCTCTTGGATGATGATCTGTGATGAAAGATCGAATCCCCACAGGCCTACACGACTAAGGATCGTGCCTCCTACGAGACCGGTGGACGAAATAAGTGGAGATGACGCTGTTGTATAAACGCAAACCCCGAGAGCTAGGCACGTGATCTGCCAGTTAAGGAACCAGATTCCAGTGCGGATTGGACCAATTCTCGACATCAAGAGTGGTGTCAGCCAAGTTGCAGATAGCTCAAAGGCAACCGAGATGGTGCGCATGATGCCAATGTGGAGGGAGCTGTAGCCAGTCGCAAGGAGATATGTGACCATCTGGCCGTTGAAGGAGAGCACAGTAAAGTAGAGCAGAGCGCCAGCGAAGGAGGGGAGGATAGCTCTATGGGTAAGGTACGCGCTAATCTGTCTTGCCACGGCAAGAATGCCAGATTTGCACCGTTGCAAGGTGATCCAGCGACTGGTTGCCTCGGTTCCCATGGAAGGATTAGAGACATCTTTGGCTTCTTGAAGGGCTGGAGTGATGTTATAGACCTATTAATATTAGCAAAATTGATTCTTCTGAGGGAGAAATTTCGCCACCTTAGCAATAGCGTAGTATTCCACGAGTGCAGAAGCTGCATTCATAGCTAGGTTCGTTAATATTGCAATCTCGGTGGATATAGCATCGAGTGCGGTGATGAAGAAAGGACCTGCAAGTTTGCAAATCAAGTCAATCCGCCGCATTTGGGAATTGAGTTCTGGTGAAATGTCAGATCCACTGACGATAGTGGCACGGATGGATAGCAGGAACTTGCCTCTAAGGGTAGGCTCGTGGCCTTCAGAGATGACAACAACCTAGATCAATTGTTAGGATATTAGAACCTTGATGAACTAAGGCAAGCCTACCCAGTCTCTCTCTACCGCAACTAGATTCATGATAGACGAGAGCTTCTCCACACAAGCAAGCGCAGAAAGGAACCCCAAAAGCCCAATCTTCAAAAACGGTGGAATCGACCGCCTAGTAACCAGAAGCCAAAACCCTAGGCATGACACCGAGACTACTAATCGCTGCATGACTGAATAAAGTAAATCACATCTGTCAGCTTGGGCTTCTCCTGCTGCTAGACAACTTACCAACAGAGAGGCGAACAACATGTAACCGGTTCGTGGCGTCAATGTAACTGCCGATCATTGGAGAAAAAACGACAGCGGAGATGCCGCGAATCAAAGCATATATTGACATTGGCATTAGAGTGTTTGGAAAGACTGATGCGAGATATAGAACAGCACCGAACTCGAAGACTCTCGAGTTCCATGTTGAAAGCGCGTGGGATACGAAGAGTCCTCTTTTTACTGCTGCCGGGAGCTGAGAGTCGGTGGAAGGAGGATCTGATGACGGGCATGGAACTGGAGAGGAGCAATGAGAGGAATGATTGGAAACGCGGGTGCACGCTACGGGATCCAGATGGGACAGTTCCACATCTCCGTTTGGTGGCATGGCCATGCTCGATCCCAAGATTGCCGACCCGACGAGGCAGCAAAGAAGTTTTCGATATTCTGCAACCCACTTTTCAGTGGAGTGGGATTCCGTCCATCGGGTTCGGCTGCAGGACAATAATGGGGCAATGCCAATAGAAGGGGTCAACGTAGCAAGGACGAATGAAGACAGCTGCACCTGCGCATGGGATGGATGCAAGCAGGGTCGGGAAGCTTGGAATGCTCGAGGCCAACCAGTAGGGCGGTGCGGAGAAATAGTTCCACGGTTGCAGGTGATAGAACAGGCAATCCGACTGCCGCTAGAAGGACAAGCTACCTCCTACCGACTGCGTGCAGCAACGACGACCGGCTGTCTGAGGTTTGTCTCCGAGCAAAAGCGAGTGAATACACTCGAATCTCGAGGATTCTGCTGTCAAGCGCCCAGCACTCGATGATGACGATGCGGATGGGCGTCACATGGCCCGGGGCACCCAGCCGCCTCGTCCTCTCTCCGACAGCACGGACTCCGAGTCTCTTCATTGTTGACACCCCGCGAACCTTGACCTGCGACACCAGGCCTGCTTCTGCGCTACACAGACAGACACACGCCATGCGAAGGCCGCCCGCTGTGTCTACCGTCCCGCTCCGTCTAATCTCCACCACCCAGCCGCGTCTGTAGCTCTCGCAGTACATCTGCCGCGCTATCCTCAGCCTCTGCATCTCGTGCACGGCTTCACCCCGCTGCTCGCGCACAGGAACTATTATAAACCTTCTACGCGCTCCTACGCGCCCCATCCGTCGTTCAGCATCTACAGGCTTGTGTCCGCCATGTCCAACAGTCTCGAAGCCAAAATCGTGGTCCTAGGCTCGCAGGGCGTAGGCAAAACGTCTCTCGTGCACAGATATGTGAAGAATGCATTCACGCCACCTAACACCACCTCTACCATTGGTGCCTCCTTTCTGACAAAAAGAGTGGTGGACATCGATACATCGACTGTGGTACGGCTGCAGATCTGGGATACAGCAGGACAGGAGCGGTTTAGATCCATATCTAAACTCTACTACAGAGGTAAGCTTACTTTGAACAGACCATCTTCGTCGTCGAACATGATCCATCCTGTGAAAGAACGCCTGAACTAATGAGTGTCCAGGCGCAAATGCAGGCGTCCTCTGTTACGACATCACGGACCCTCACTCGTTTGAGGAAATGGGCCGGTGGCTGCGCGAGCTCAAGCAGAATCTTGGCGACGATATAATTATTCATGTCGTGGGCACAAAGTCTGATATTGTAGCCGAAGACCCCTCTCAACGCAAAGTCCCGTTTGATCGGTGCATCGCCTATGTCTCGGAGAACCTATACCCCTCTCAGACTACAACACCAGCTTTGACATGGGGTTCCGGATTCGGAAGTGGCAATAGTCAGAATGGAAGCATGACATCGCCGCAAAGCAATCGATCGAGTGGTTTTTGGGGCCAAGACATTGGCTGGGACTGCTGCCACGAGATCAGTGCAAAGGACGGAGAGGGCGTGGAGGAGGTCTTCCGGGTCATAACGCGGAAGCTGGTCGAACAGCGGAACAAGAAAGTCGAAGAAGAGCAACAATTGATGATGCAGGCCGGAGCAACACCCCATCAGCTCGCGGGGTCAGGTGCCAACAGCTACTTCGACTACCCTGGAGCAGACGGGAATGGTAGCTTCAGGGTTGGCATGAGCGACAAAAGACGGAGCTGGCTTGGCTTTCCGACGATGCCTGCTGTTGGTGGCGAGAATGAGGAGCTATCCGCAGAGGTCGAAAGAATGGGAAAGGGGAAGGGAGGAAAGTGTTGTTGAGTGGTGCACGGTAAAGGTTACTGCCAGAGGCGCATCACACGAGCTAACAAGGACTCAGGCCACTTGTGGCTTTCTCTACTTTTGGACAAATTTGTGAACATCGCCAGACGGACCACCTTGGTGCCACGCCGACTCGGTTGATCTATTTTGCCGGACGCTGAATAAGAGACTCGCGGACGAAGCGGCCAAAGCGGCCAAGCGGAAACCTTTCGAGGCAATCGCAAAACTGACGCGAACGTCTAGCTAGTCACGTTTTCTACCATGGACAGAGTCCGGTGGGACGTGTAGTGCGGCACCACCGGGAGTCATACCTCCGGCGGCATGTTGGATAGACCGAAGTCCATACAATGATTTGATATGGGCAGAGCGAAGTCGGAGGCTGACGATGTTGCACCGCGTCAGTGTGCTGGTGGAGTCTGATACCCTAGATCACGGCTACTTGTAGCTATTCCTACGAGTTGTTTATTTGAGGATGGTGTTTTGAGTAAGCGTGCTAATTTCTTTGGGGGTTGAAGTGCACATGATGCATGAGTAATATGGAATTGTTTGATAACGCGAAAGAAGTCTTCTCATGCATCTTGTCCTGTGGCCCATGTACCCGGGAATGTTCATGAGCCCTCGATTGGAGGATCCGTGACCTCACAAACCTCCGCTTTGCCATTCTTCTAAAAGACGTAAGCACCCCGAGCACCAGTCAAGATGTGCACAGCAACACGGAGCACTGCGGCTCGCAGTATCCACTCGACCACTGCGGCGGGTGCGCTTAACGTTAGCGAGTGAATGCGGCAGGGGTGCAGGAGCTTGGATCACCTTTCCCTGTGAAGCTCCAATCGAGCTGTGCCTCGTGCTCCTTGCATCCCCTCACCCTCCACCATCATGGCGAGTGCCGCCGCCTTTTCCTTGTCCAACAGTATCACCATATCCAAGGCCGAGCACGAGTTTCTGCTCCGATCAGCCCGCGAATACAGCAAGTACACCCCTCTTCTGTGCTGCACGACCTCACGCCGTGCTTGCTCTGCTGCTCCCCTCAACGCTAACCATTCTTTTGCGTAGATGTCCTTCGAAGTGCTCTGTTCCGCGGTGGTCTTACTGAAGACACGCTATTGACTCTTATCAATGGCGAGAACGACTACAACAGCTGTGAGACAGGCTCCTACAGCATGTGGGACGAGTCCTACACAAGGGCCCCCTCTGTCCCTGTCCGCATGTCTATGCCTCAGAGCAGCGGAGTGTCGCCAGACACCTCGGACAGCACCGCCGTTGGAGGCGCCTTGCCCAAGCCACGCCCGTCATACCACGTACACCAGGGCAATGCTTGTGACGTGCCTGATTCCTACCCAGCCAGGTCGTACGATAAAGACGAATCTTGTGGTCCCGAAACTGTCGAGGTTCAACCGTCCCAGCCACAGCCACCCTTTCCTCGCAATGACCAGCGAACAGTCTTGTTGACGAATCTGTCGGACCGGACTACACATAAGGATCTTGTCGATATCGTTCGTGGAGGTAGATTGCTGGACATCTTCCTTCGAAACGACCGCTCGGCCACGATATCGTTCGTCGAGGGAGCCCAAGACTTCCTGGCCTATACCAAACGGAATGACATCTATATCCACGACAAACGAGTAAGTGGACACCCTACAATGGCTCTTCACTAGTTTGCGTGTATTTTCTTGTCGACTGTCACGGGTGTTTTAACAGACTCTCGGAAGTCTCAACGGAAGAGGTTTATTCTCCCAAACAATCACCAACTCGCTCGGACATCTCAGAACGCACTTCATTTCGCTAGCCAAAGGCTAACTTCATACAGATCGAGACGCGTTGGAATGACCGACAGTTTCATCTGCCCAATCATGTAGCGAACAAGATCGCTATTGGCGCAACTCGCAATATCGTCATCCGCAGCGCGGTTGGCAAGCTTACTGCTCAAGGCATCCGCGAAGATCTCGAGCATATACATAATCTGATAGTGATCGACATCACCTTCAGAGGCTTCGACGCCTTCATATCAACCAATTCTGTCCATAACGCCCTCTTTGCACGGACTTGCATGATGTCGCGGACCGGCTACAAGGGCTTGCGAATTGAGTGGTACCCTGACGAATGTGCTGCACCTATACCAAGAGGTTCTAACGCAGCATGGAATGGACCTACTGCACGATCATCTGCTCGTGCTGCCAAGGAAGTTCCACCGCCTGCAAAGATCACCAATCGCTTCGAGCTTTTGAACATGGACGAGAGCGATTCGAGGTCAACAAGTGAAGATGGGGAGGATTTGTACTCTAGTAACGGTGTGCTGCTCACAGGCTGGGCAGATGCTAGTATTCTCGCCTGATGCTGACATTCAAAGGTTCTTCCTAATGGCAGCTGTGGGACGTCCTCAGGGCATTGCACCACGCCCACGAGCGGGCTTTCTCAAGCATTTTTTGCGAGGGGCTGCTTTTGCGTCTGAAAATTGCCGAGAATCAAGATGGTGAGTTATGATGGATAGTTTCCTGTGGCCAATGTGGTTTCCTATCGGTTTTTAGCGGCCTGGTATGAAATACTCTGCGGTTCTTTTCCTACGAACCACTTCAATTCTGACCCTTCGTCCTCGACTTGGGACGTAGTGTTCTGTCATAGGGTTCTTTCCTTTGTATAGATACCCAGTCGAGCATCGGTTCGTAATGAATACGAGGTACCTGTAGTACTTGTCACAATTGTGCTCAATTGCTTAATACCGAAGTGCCCTGACGAGGTTACCAGTTAGTCAACTTGACCAACCCAAAAGCTCATCCAGATTTTAAATGACGCTTGGACGGACCCCAATCAGCCGTATTTCGGTGTACACGTCTGAGTACTCTGGTACTAAGGCATGCCCCAAAGTGCGAAGTGATCTTCCTTTTCCAGAATTTTGACTGGGCTGTTTTGAAGTATGTCCAAACACCCTGGGCAGTGGCATGTAAACGTAGGACAATTTTCGTACCCTTACCAGACGTCTGGGATGACTTCAGAAATTATGTCTTGCATTGCTACAATATCAATGTCTACCTGTACAAACCTGGAGTTTTCATCTATCATAATTTTTCTTTTGATTTACCGTGTCGGTAATCGTAATGCCAGTCGTCTCTCGCCAGGTCGGCCCGGACTTGATAGTTCACTTCCGCGTCCTCTACAAGGGCCATGTCGAGTTCAACGACAGCCATCCCTTCAGCACAAGTGCCTAGCCGTGTCAAAGGTCCAACATAGGGAGCAACAACCTGTGATAAACCTGCGTATCCCCGGCCTGCGGGTCCTCCTGCATTGGCAAACACGATTGCTATAATCAAACGTTAGCGGCAGTTAAGAAGTCCCCAAAATGCGATACCTACCACAGGTATTCTCAAATGTCCTTGAGGTAAGAGTGCTATCAAGGAACAAAGCCTCAGCGTTCGCATTATGTGCGATTCCGAACTTTGAGCAATCATTCAGAGTCCCTTCAACTCACGTCAGCCTGGCTGCCTTTTTGACGCAAGCAGCAGATCAGATGCTTACAAAATGTGGGAATGATGATGAGCTTAGCCCCCTGTGATATCATCTCTCTGAAAGCTTCAGGAAAGGCAAGGTCCCAGCATATGAGCATTCCGACCTTACCAAGTGGCGTGTCGAACACGCCATGGACGTCCCGGCCGGACGACGTTAGGTGCTCCCTTTCTGGTCCCCTGGACAATCTATGAGCAAGACTTTGATGTTGCTGTGAGAGAACATATTTACCAGAGATTCTTCTTCACGTATTTCCCAATGATCTCCCCCTGTTGGTCAATGAAATACGCAACATTCAAAAGTTTGTCTTCCTCGTTCTTAGCACCCCTGTGCAGCTCAACGATCGTTCCGGGTACAATGCATATCCCACACTCTTTAGCTAGAGCACGGTACTTGTTGAGGTAGGTTTCCCACTGGCCGCATAGCTCGAGGAATTTTGGATCTTTCGGGACCCAATTGGTCAAGTGATACTCAGGGAGGACGACGAGTTCTGCGCCCTGTGTCGCCGCGGAGCGGATGAAAGTCTCTGCTTTACTGAAGTTGCTCTCGATTTGCATAGGCTGTAATGAGATCGTCAGGGCCAGATATTAGATAGTATAGTGGAGTAGTCACCTTTGGGTAGAGCTGGACCACGGCGATCTTGTAGATTGGCGCCATGATTGGAACACAACTGAACAATGGAGAGACACAGAGGGCCCGCTAAGCTGTTCTATGAAAGTTCCCGCTGAGGTGCTTTTGTACCTTGCTGCCGCTACCTGCGGGCATGACTCGTCTGGAGGGGCTTGAGGGGCGGTTCTATCGATAAGCCTGACCCGTTTAAGCCATGCTGTCTAAGAGGCGTCGTCCGTCGATGGCACGACGTTGTTAACCGCACGCCAGCCGCGATTTTGGGACAGCAAAGCATATTCTGGTGGGTCCGGCACGTCGCAGCCGGTACACGACCCGCGCTGGGAAGACATATGCCGCACTCTGGTAGCGATAGCGCCGGCCAGAACGCTCATTCTCAGACCATACGTGAAGTCCTCAGGCGAGAGCCGGCTAAAGTGTGCCGTTCTAGCTACGGCAGACGATGAGGCGTTCCCGCGCAGTTTCTCAAATTCGAACTGCCACAACGGCACATTTCGCCCTCTTGCATACCGTACCAAACTTCCACAGCCGCGCACGAAATTGCTCCCCACATCGACAAAGCCGACGACGATACTCGACGCTTTCACTACACCAGCCCCAGGATGAGTTACCGCAACGGAGACACCGCCGCTCGGGCCCCGGCCGACGAGTCTGACGTTGAGGAGGAGGCTCTCGTGAATGACTACCGCGAGCAGGTGCGGTACGACGGCGGCTTGGACGAACTGGACCGCGTCACGTCGCTTTCAGGGAGCGGGCAGGATATTCATGCGCAGCTGGCAGCGGCCGCGACACCTCTGGAGTTCCAGGCGACTTTGGAGACCAAATTTGCGAGCTACGACAACTACTGCAGTTTGTTCCATTTCATCCTGAACTCGGACGGGCCCGTGGACCTGGAGGTTCCTTCGGTGAGAAATGTACTCTGAGAATATAGGCAGAAATACTGACTTCCGCAGTACTACTGGGCGTGGGACGTTATCGACGAGTTCATCTATCAATTCAACAGCTTCTGCAGCTACCGCCAGAAAATCGCACTAAAAGCGGATAATTTGGAGGAAATACAACTACTGAGAGACAACCCGAATACCTGGGGATGCTACAGTGTCCTCAACGTCCTATACTCCTTGATCCAGAGGTCCCAGATCAGTGAGCAACTAGCGGCAATGAAGAGAGGGGAGGAGGGAAGCCTGTATGCTGGAGAGTACGGTAACAGGCCGCTGTACAAGATGCTGGGATACTTCTCTATCATCGGTCTTCTACGGGTACACTGTCTTCTCGGAGATTTCAGCCTCGCCCTTAAGACGCTCGACGACATCGAGCTGAACAAGAAAGCTATGTTCGCCCGCGTCATGGCCGCGCACTTCACGACCTACTACTATGTCGGATTCTCCTACATGATGATGCGCCGATATGCCGACGCCATCCGCATGTTCAGCCACATCCTCGTCTATGTTTCGCGGACGAAGAATTTCCAGAAGAATGCACAATACGACTCCATCACGAAGAAGAACGACCAGATGTACGCACTGATTGCAATCTGTGTGGCGTTCCACCCGACCAGGCTGGACGACACTATCCACACCGCCCTGCGCGAGAAGTACGGTGAGCAGTTCAACCGTCTCCAGCGTGGAGGACCGGAAGCTCTACCGCTGTACGAGGAGCTCTTCCGCTCCGCATGCCCGAAGTTCATCGCGCCCACACCCCCTGATTTCGACAACCCGGAAATTAACATCGATCCGGTGGAGCACCATCTCAAAGTTTTCATGGATGAAGTCAAGAACAACATGTGGTCGCCGACTGTCAAGAGCTATCTCAAGCTCTACACGACGATGGATCTAAAGAAGCTGGCCGGATTCCTTGAGGTGGAGCCGGACAAGCTAAGGTGCTGGTTACTTGTGAACAAGCAGAGGAGTAGGCAGGTGAGATGGAGTGAGGGAGGTCTGCTCGAGGGCGAGTTGATCAACAGCAGCGATCTAGACTACGCTATGGAGGGAGTGAGTTACATTCCTTGGCTATCATTTTTTTGCCATATGTGCTAATAATCGTAGGATCTTATCCACGTATCCGAAGCAAAGGTTGGCAGGAGACTAGTAGACTGGTATCTCCGGAATCTGGCAAGAACCTACTAGGAACTACGTGCCTGTCCCAGATTTTATTTTTCGTATTGCATGGTAAGGGATACTGCGGTACAGGGCGGGCAGTATGGCGGGGATTGGCGTTGGTGCTGGCTAGTAATGGAGTACAGCAGAAGCATGGGCGAGGCCTGCTGTCGGCCGATTGAGCCCTGGCACCATTTAGCAGGTGGTTACAAGGTCATGGAGCTACGAGACGTCTTTTAGACTCGGCTCCTTCGACTTAGTATCACTGGATGAGATATGAGCGCACCTCGAAGTAAAGCGGGAGCCACCTTACGACACGATCAAAAGCTAAAGTTTCGAAAATTGAGTGTGGATAGACTTGTTTCTTTGAAGCAGATCTGCTAGCAAGCCAGATAACACCTTTAGTTAGTTAATTACTGCCCGATTGCATTCCAGAAACACGGTCAATCATCACATTAAGCCTTCTCTACGCCCCTTCATTACACATAACCCCTCTCCTCACGCATAACCACTTCCTCACACATAGCTCCTTTACGCATCCTCTCTCACGTGTGCCCTCTTACCGTCGATCATTAATCAACTCTTATACTCAATAAATCTCCTTATTGTTCATAACATCTTCCTTCCTACACACACTGGGCGTGGAAAAAAATGACATACTCACTAAGCACTCTATCTCGTGTGTACACCTATTTGCCACTGCTTGGGGTGCTACAACGAATTTCCGCATAGCCCAAGGTGTCTCGTTCCAATTCCTGAAAATGCTTTGAAGCACTCCAAGCAGTTGCAGACAGGCGTACACATGAGACATTTTGTTACAGAATTAGATCGTCACCTTTTCCATGCCCCGTGTGTTTACGCCATCATCAAGGTTTTCAGACACCCGTGCCACGGTTCTGCTCTCCCGGGCCCTCGTCGCCCGCCATCAACCCATGGAGCTCATCAATATGCTTACGACACGCTGAATGAGTCATCCAGTTCTGGGCATCCTCCAGAATCTATATGAACTCGTCTCCCCCATGCCCCTCTTCTCTTCTTCGCCCTCGGGCATCCTCTCCTTCCACTTCCAAAAATCAAGGTCTCACTCTATGTATCACCGTATCTTTGTATATGCAGGGCACAAACCCGGCCCTTGTAGACTATGCTATCTCGACCCTTCCCCGGCTATGTATTCCCACCTTTTGTCACTCCTTCGGGGCAGCGTGTTCACAGATACATACGTGGAAACTGAATCGTCAGGTGGATGAGATGCTTGTGGATTTGGTTGCATATTTTAGAAGTTTTGGACCCGAGAAGGGTTTTCCTCGCAATGAAATACTGTTCTGATCTACATATGACTTCTTTGCTGTGATGTCCAGTAATGTGAAATCGCTCTTGCCAGGTGTTCCCTACGATCATGTACTTTTCTGAGGCGCATATCCAGTTCAGGACTTCATTATGCTCTCATATCCATCTAACATCAAACATGATGTGCAAATAGGTTATCAGAGATCAGGCCGGGTTGCCAATCAAAAAGCGTGGAGATGAAGTGCTTCACGTTAATGCTGGCTAGACGAGGCGCAGGCTATGAGTGGATCCCGCCTTGTTCTCACTCAAACCTCCACGACAACGCAACAGGCTCCACACGTGCTAGAACGGGATCAAGCTGATGCTTTACCCAACTCCTGGCAAACAATAACAACCAAGTAACTCCGCCCTGAGCCCTTCTGTTGTCCCCATCGCCGATCTGCTGTACAGGCACGTCGTTTCACACTACCCCGGGTCCCTGCTATTGCTGGCGGAGAAGATCCCAGATTGCGCGTCTGCCCCACGCGAAACTACATGTAAAGCCAGTTCTCTGCGGGCGATTTGGAGTATTTCACCTGGCTCTAGCACTTACGCTCTAGTATTAGCTTGACCGTCGAGAAGGGAAGAACACTCGAACGCGTCCTGGCTATATCTAGAACACTCTTCCAGCGCTCTCCCTCCAGCTCACGCATCCACGACACCACCCATCTCAAGCCATGGCTCCTGATCTGAATTCAGTTCCCGCTTCACCACGTCCCGCTGCAAACTCAATGTCAGCCCCGCAGCAAATCTCCCAGCAATCCTCCGCTACAACCTCTCGACGCGCATCGCAAATATTCCCAATGAGCCCACCACCACTGCCTCTGGCGTCCCCAGGCGGCACGCTCCCAGTAACCTCACAGCATGGCCATCTGCCGTTCCCACCTCTGAGTCCGAGTCTCACGGGACCGTTTCCGAGCGTCGATGCCAGCGGAGTGCCGATGAGACATCCTAGGCCTTTGACGGCAGCTGAACTGCACATGGAATGTGAGAAAGAGCAGGAAGCTGTTGTATGTATACAGTTCTTCAAAAGACCGGCCTCTTCACACATACATACAACCCCGACTATGGAATGATGCTTCATTCATCCTAATTGACCCCTCGCCGACCCCTCTTCTGTAACTATTACTTATGTCGCGACATCAGGTCAACCGCCTCACTCGCGAGCTTTCCAACCTCAGAGCGCACTCTGCGTCGGTCGCCTCCACCGCCAGCTCTACTTCCAACAACCCAGGCCTGCTCCTTGACACTTCGGACCCCGCAACCACTCACGGTCCCACTCACCCAACTGGCTCGCGCCGCCATCGCAGCTCGTCAAGCGTCAGCCGTACCTCCGCGGGTATCCCACTCAATGCGACGACGGTGGGGATTCCGCACCAGCACCGGTATTCGGGTGCGGCACAGCAGGAGCGGGATGTGAGAAGTGCGTCGGTTGTTTCCACGCCTAGATATGAAGAGGTGGCGCACTATAAACTTGAGCTCGATGATGCAAAGCGGGAGAATGATATGTTGCGGAGGCGGATCAGAGAGTTGGAAGGGTTGGTGAGGGAGAGGAGAGGCAGCACAAGTGGAAGTGAGGTTGGCAGGAGGGGAAGGAGTGGTGCAGGAGAGCGTGTGGCCACTGATAGAGCGGCTGCTGTTAGCAACCGGGAGGGAAGTGCGGCCGCAACGCAGGACGTGTCGGAGACGGTCACGCTGCTTGAAGAGTGAGAAGATGGGTTTGGGGACCCGGTGTGGTCATTTTCAGTAGTGTTTTCATCGGTAGAGGACCGGACACCAACAGGTATGGTTAATTTGCTAGAGACATAATGGGTCTCTGGTGTACCTTTTCTCCTTGCATTCCCTTTTTCTGGTCAGAAGCCGGCGATGTGTAATTCAGCGGAAAAGCTGTTGGGAACGGACGGGTGTTACAGGAATCGGCGATTGGGGCACGACTATCGATGATTGTGCATTTGCCTAGTTATGAGGTATTTCTTGAGCGGTAGGGCAGGTCTCTTATCATATAATACTAGAACATGTAAATGTGTGTACTTGTGTGTCACGGTCTGAAGTCCTCCAATCCATCTTCACGACTCTAGACGGGATGTGACTCATTCATTTTGAGCAAGCTGTAAACCTGCAGGCCACCTCATACGACGTTATACACCGGTACTCAGAAGGGGAATTAGCAAACTTGCTTCCTATCTCTGAAAGTGTGCGAAGGTCGGTTGATCAATAATAGTATGCAATCTTGTTCATATCGTGCAAGTTAATTGGTCCCTCATTGACCGGAGTACCTATATCTGCCGCCAGGCAGCCATGTCGGAAGGACCACGCCAAATCCACACGATCTCCAAACGCCATCAAATGCAACAAGCCGCATGCCTCATGTCTGCCTGAGACTCAAAATCTCAGACTGGATCCACCCATATCCCCGGCCTCTGCCGCTCCCCCATTCTCAGCTCATTTCGCATACTGCTTCACCCACTCCTTCGCCGTCTTTTCAAAACCCTTCTTGTTGTCCTTGAACTCACTCGCAATACTCGCCTCGATCGCATCATCGACGTTCGGCTCAATCAGCAGCGTCCGCACCAGATGCAGCACCGAGATGACCTTGTTTGGCGGCTTCCAGGCGTCCGGGCGCAGCATGCCCAGGCACATGGAGCCCTTGTCGTCATTGGAGACATTGGGGTGGTAGATTTTGGTTTTGAAGGAGACGACCGGTGGCTTGAAGGGGTATTCGTTGGGGAAGGTGAGGCGCAGCTTGAAGTGGCCGCCCTGAGGTGGGGTTAGTGAGCGGCGGCGGGGTACCTAGAAGGGGGGAAGATGGCATACAGAGTACACTGATTGTTCCGGGCCGTCCATGAGGATCTCCCACTCGGTCATGTTCTGCTCGTCGAAGTTGATCTTCATGCCTGGTGGGGTGTCGTTGGAGCATTCGGTGTACTCCTGCCCAGGGATTAGTTCTACGTCACTCTGGAAACGGCTGCGGAGGGGCACACCTTCAGGATTCGCTTCCGTGCGGCCGCCATGGTGAGGATAGAGAGTGGGAGGTGTAGGAGGCTAGAGGTGAAGGCTGTGGAAGTGAGTGAGGTGGTGCAGGTGCTATGTAGCGATCGGCGAGGAGAAGGGCAGCAGGCAACGTCAGACTGATATGGGAATAAGGTTCGGCTGCGAAAAGCTAGTGGCTGGCGCCTGGATGAAGATAGTCGCCCAAAGCTCAGGCGTGTGTCAGCCTCCTAAAAGCGAGTGTGTTTCTGACGTGTTTCTGAAATACAGCTGCGTTACTGGTGAAGTGCGGGTGACTCAGACGGGTGTGGGTTTAGAGCTCTTCCACATTCAGACTGCGTGGAGAGGCTCGCGGCCGACAATGCGCTCTCTGCGGAGTTTGCTACAGCAAAGACGGTTCTATTAAACACAAAGGTCGTCTTATTCTCCTCTACAGGATCTATCTAGTCTTTTTCGTACCGAAATTGTGGCCATTATATGATCTCATCCCATGAACCTCGAGTCAGGACAGCCCGGGATGCTGATATGGGATTTGTGGCGTTGTGGCTGAGGCTAAGATATATCGTGCCCAGGTGGTGCCTAGGTACGGGTCGGGGTCTTGCAGCACCTTGCTCCTAGCATCTCTATCACCTTCTCTTCGGTGCTGTGTTGAGGTGTTATGCGGTCACGTGGCAGAGTCTCCCAAAAGGCAGTTCCTGGCATTTCTTGGCACACGGGAAGGTGTCGAGCTCTGTAGGCATCCTAGTTAAACGAAGAACGCTAATGACTAAGTAGCACGTGATCAAACAACCTAGTAGCTTTGCGTGCTTCTCGTCCCCATATGGCTAGAAAGTGCTTGAAGTACTTATAGGGTTCTGTGGGCATTAAGGCTGTTAAGATTCTTTGCTGGTATTAGTGCTTAGTAATTATTTAGAGCTTTGATATCTGGTAATCCGGCCCCTTCGTGGATTGTAGGAGGCCCGGCAATAAGTACTCGTATATTTTCTAAGTCAGATAAAAGTGTGTTAGTTATCTTGGCCTGGTATGGGTCATGCTGGGCGTCTCTGATACTCTCCTTCGATGAGGCGACTCCTTCAGGTAGGCCAGATGATGACAGCCACGTGGATGGGGTACGACCACCTAAGAACCATTCGTCACAGCTCCACCATCAAGCAAAACATTAACACAACCTCTGCCAAAGGAGACAGAGCGCCTGCTACTCGAGACTCATCTATCGTCAACAGAATACTCTTCGTACGACGCGATGAGGACGCCATACTTCGCAGACGTGGTCCGTGACACCGCCATGCTGCCGGCTGGAGTCCAGGGCTGTACCTATCCGTACGAAGCCACGCGAAGTTCTACTCCGAGCTACACACTTTCTGTTCTGTGTACACGTTCCCAGCACTGTTTGAGGTACATTATTGAAGAATGTAAAGCGGTAGTAGTGGCAAGTCTGATAGCGCTCTGGGCCACCCAGACAGTATTGAGGCCAAGTACAAACTTTCCTTCGACGTTCTCATTATCGTGTCTCTTCCTGATCCTCTCTCGTCATGCGTCTTTGCTATGCTGCTGGATCCCGTGCAGACGTCACACGACTTGGCAGCGCTGAGCTGTTGAGCTGGCAGCCACAGCCTTGTCGAGAGTGGCACTCTTCATCTGCATGGAAGCTGTTCGAATCCCTCTCCTCCTCTCAGTTGCTGCGAATCACATCACTGTCCTCGCGCGGCCTTGCTGCCTTGCAATACCACCGTCCAGTCATCGCCGTCGAATATGCATTGACGAATCATGCCGGCTGCCAGCACAGCCCTAGATTAACGCACGGGCAGGCTGCAGGGTGGCTTGGCAGGGCGGTCGATCTATTTAAGAGCCAGCCTCCCCCACCTCGTGCGCGGTACGCCTCTCCACGACAAGTCAGAGCCAGAGCCGCCGAACACAGCGCCAGAATCTCGCTTTCCCCAAGTGCAGGTTCTCGCAAAGTCACCAGAGCCAACTTTTCCTCCCTTGGAAAGGAAACGCTCTGTGATTTCCGGAGCTCCCCATGCAAAACGCGTCAAATTAACCTTTACACTCTTTCCACAGCCCTCCGTCGCTCGTTACGATCCCTCTCTTCGTCCACCATGTTCAAACGCTCTTTTGCTCAAAAGGATCGGGCGGGCAAGATAACCAAACAACCGAAGAGGTCGTTTCGCGACACTGCCAAGCAGAAGATGATGTTCGAGAAGCTGGACAGTCCGCAGCTGGAGAGGTATGCACTATCGCGCAGCCTTGGAAACTTTCCCCCTAATAGTCTCGCAGTGTCTCCCCCAACCTCACCAGCGCCATAGTCACCATCGTGATTGGCCCGGACCAGCGACTGTTCGCCGCTCACGAAGACGTACTGAGTCACTCGCCGTTCTTTGCAGCGGCGCTGCGGGACCAGTTCTTCGAGAGCAATTCTCGACGCATCACTCTTCCCGACGAAGAAGCCGAAGTATTCTCCTGCGTCCTCGAGTACCTCTACAAGGGGGATTACTATCCCCGCCTCATGCACGACAAGAGGCGTAACACCTGGATGCTCGAGGGGGCGGCCGACGAAGATCCCCACTCTAAACTAGGTGGTCGCGGGAGTGTGGAGCCGACAATCTTCCACTCCGGCCTGGGCGACGTTATCCTCCGTGACACGGCCGTGTACTGCGCGGCGGACCGCTACGGCCTCGAAGAGCTTAAACGGCTCTCCCTGCGCAAGCAGGGCCTGCAGAGCGGGATTGAGGTTGGCACCATCCTCCGCAGTGCCCGGTACGCGTACGAGAACACGCCGGATACCGACTCCCGCCTCCGCGCTCATTACCTTGCTCTGATTATCCGCAGCCGGCGGACGTTCAAGCGCAGCGGCACGATGCAGATGGAAATGGAGATGGGCGGCAAATTGTTCTTTGACCTATTCGTGGCTATGTGCAACCACATTGATGATATTGTGGATGTGACGCAAGTGCCCCATCTCTCTTAGACTTCGGCTTTTTCTCATGCCTCATTACTGCCTGCTCTCACCCAGGCCAATAGCTCACTGAATTGTGGTGTTTACAGAAACAGTCGCTCCCCCAAGAGCATCTAAGTCGGTTCGCATAGACCATGGTAGGTTCAAACCACAAAGCTCGGAGTAACCAAATTGAGGATTTCACCAACGCAACCCTTGCAACCAAATCGATACCCCTACCGCAAGCGAGAGAGAGCAAAAAACTCCGAGCCGGATTGACTCCCCTCCTGTCCTTTTATTCTTTTCGATTGAGGTTCTGGCCGACGCTTTGGTTGCACAACATAACCCCCCTGTTTTCGGAGTCTTGTGTCCTTGATTTGCGCGCTTATCCCCACTCTCCCGTTCTATTGCTTCCCCTCACACCCTCGTCCTTCCCCTTACTACTCCCCCGCATCATTCGTGTCCCTCCAAGCTTTCTCCCGGCCCTCGATGGGTGTCTGGATGTGGCGACCGAGGGCGCGGTTGGTGTGAGGAGGGGTGGGAGGGCTTGAGACAGAACGTTTGCGACGTCTTCGCAAGGCCCGCTTTCCTTTGTTTCGATGGAAGATTGGTCATTCCTGTGGAGTGCATTTCGGGGATGAGCTGGTATGAGATTGTCTCCCGCTGTCCATTCTTTATCGTTGCCGCGCTTGCAAGTTGCTCTTGAGTGGGGTTGGCGGTCGCGTGTGGATGAGCTAGTCTTGGTACGCGTTGCTGTTGATACCTGTTTAAGGGTGGTTGTGGATACCGCTTGAGCGGTCTGAAGGCTGCATGAGGTAGTCGTGATGAGTAATGAGAGATTCGGCCACCTCTAACTTTGCTTATACTGTCGTGATTTCACGGTGTTGTCGCCGATGCTCATCCACCAGAAAAATTCGTGAGTCGATATGGTCAAGCGATGTCAGCAATTCCATGGCGAAAGGTTTGACGGTATGTCTCACATCTTGCTCTATGCATATGCTACCTAACCTAAGAGAATGACATCTAAATGCATCATATCGTATACTTGTGAGCAACGAGATAGCAGCCACAAAAAACTCCTTAAACGCCATGCGATATCACGTCCCACAAATGCAAAGGCCTCTGAAAACCATGCGACAAGTTCCTTTCTTTCAAGACAATGGAGCAAAGCTTTCCTCAAACCGCCTCGCAATCTCTAGCACTGAAGCATCCATACGAGAACCACCCAAAAATGTCACACTGAAAGGCAGCACACCCTCCTCCTTCGTCCCCGCCAGCTCAGCCAACGGATACGTGCCCGCAGGCACAGCGACGCCGCAAAGATCAAGCACGTTCCCGCAATGCGTAAACTCCCCCAAGATGCTATTTTTCTTGATGGGATCCTCGAGCACCTCGTCGATACGCCAGTGATTCGGCGCAGTCGGCACAACGAGCACGTCGGTGCCCACAGCGCTCTGCGAAAACACCTTATCTGCTTGCCGCGTATACAGCGCCTTGGCTTGTAGGTCTCGGTAGGCGTCGATGGCGGAGCTGTTGCGGGCGACGACCCTGTCCATCAACTCGACGATGACGGGGTGCAAGTGCATGCGGTTCTTTGCGAACCAACCATCTGGAAGGGAGGCGAGGCGCTCGCTGACGAAGGTGCCGTCGTAGAGAAGCTCTCCACCTTTCTGGAAGGGCGTCCAGTTGATAGGGGTGAGGGTGCCCCCGAGCGACTGGAGCCGCTTGACGGTCTCGTTGAAAAGGCGGCGGTGGACGTGGGAGCAGATGTCTAGAGCTTCAGCTGGCGGTATGCTGAACTTGAACGACCTCGCTTGTGGGCCGATGGAGTTGACGTGTCGCTCGTAGGCGATTTCGGGCTTTGCATAGCTATCTTCTTCGTCGTAGCCTTCAGTCAGTTGCCACACGGTGCGAGCGTCGCTGACGTTCTTGGCAGTGATGGCTATGCAGTCGAGGGAGAGACAGGCGGGTGTCACACCGCGAAAAGATATTAGTCCGCGGGTTGGCTTGTATCCGACGACGCCATTAAAACCTGCAGGGACGCGACCGGATCCAGCGGTGTCAGTTGCGAGAGAGAATGAGACCAAATTAGCGCCTACGCTGACAGCATTGCCGCTACTAGAGCCACCACTAATGTAGTCTTTGTTGAATACAGAATGTGTGATACCGTAGGGACTGCGGCAGCCGGTGAGGCCGGTGGCCAGCTGATCCAAATTAGTTTTTCCAATGAAGAGAGCACCCTCTGCTATCACTTTATCGTACACGACGGCGGAGGCAGAGGGTATATGGGCCAGAGGTGGACACGCTGTGGTGGTTGGCAGTCCTGCCACGTCGATACTGTCTTTTACGCTAAAGGGGACACCGAACAATGGAGGCAGTGCTGATCGATTGGAGTACTTTGCTGCGAGAGCTTTTGCTGCCTCTAGGACGTTTTCCTTGGACTCGAGATGTATCCATACGGCTGGATCGACTTTCTTGTACGCTTCAATCTTGCTGTACAACGTTTCTGCCAGAGTGACTGGTGATAGGCCCTTCTTATACGCTTTCTGCAGGCCCGTAATTGAAAGATCACCGTCGAAGTCCGGCGGCGTCTGTGGAGGGGTAGACGCAGATGAGCCTCTAGCGTTACCGAGAGGTTCTAGGGCGTCTAATAGGGGCTGCAAGCTCGCGATGAAGCCGAACAGGCCCTGGGACCAGTGGATCATGTCAAGAGTTGCACACTTAAAGCTGTTATCATTGTAGCCGCTAGTTGCTTCTTCAATACCGCCTTGATCTTGTCAGCATAGAATGAAAGTGTTCAGTGATAGTAAAACTTACAGCACTCAAAGCCCCGATCATTAGCCTCACGTATGGAAGTAGCGAAACAGCATTCTGTGGTCACTCCAGACACGATCAGATGAGTAATGGCTCGAGCTTTAAGCTTGTGAAGGATGGTAGTGTTCCAAAATGTTCCCTTCCCAGGCTTGTCGATGACGACCTCGCCCGGCAAGGGTCTCAATTCGTCGATTATGTCGTGTCCATACTCTCCCCGAACGAGTAGTCTGCCTAGCTCGCCGCGTTCGCCGATTGTGAGCTTGTGCTGGGTGTTGTCGGGCGCAGCGGCTTGTCTGACAAGCTTCCATATAGTCAGTTAGACATCTTTTAGAATAGTCAGTAGAACACATACTTTAGAAGAGGGGCAATCTGATAGATCAGGGACATGCCCTTCACGAGTATGGACAATAGTCAGTCCAGCCCTCCTAGAAGCTTCGAGGAGCTTTTTCGTGGGGCCAATAGAAGCCTGCACATCTGCTAGGTTCCCCCCTTGAATTTCTCCAAAGCCTTTTGCTAGGAGGAAGTCCCGTTGCATATCAATTACCAGGAGAGCTGTATGTTTCAGCGGGAAGGAGAACGCGTACGGCTTCGCGTCGATTGACACCACCGTCGAAGTATCTTTCTTTAACGTCATGATGGGAGGATGAGGATTAGAGATGACGAGCCCGCGTAGAAAGACGAAGATAGAGAGAACAGCCAGCGTCCAGGAAAAAGACCACAAGGAAAAAGTTTTCAGCTGATGCGAAAGAAGACATTATGATAGTGATAGTGCTGCAAGAAGCATGTCCCGCTTGCACCCGCTACGCCCCTACGCTCAGGGCCGCCGGCCTGGGCTACCGCGCCGGAGGCGACCTTCGGCGCCCGGCACGCAGGCTGGTAGATCTTATCGTCAAGGTGGCTAGCGCTAAAGGGGTTACAGGCAGTGGTTGGCGAGAAGCCCCAAGCCGAGCCCACCAGTCCACCAGCAGCTGGCTTCACCACATCCAAACACCATACTTTTAGCTTTGCGCCTTCCACGCCCTGGAACGCTAGACCCCGCGAAACCGGAGCCACCACGATTCTGGAACAGATTGACATGGCATTGGGCCTTACACGGTCTGCCATATCTGACTCTGCGTGGCTCGCCGGAGGCACGACCTTGTCCTATCTCTTTCGCGAGATACTGATTCACGGCCACCCGCTGAGGTAGGCAGAAGGACGCCATGGGGGTCCCTTATCCTCTACAGAGCGTGAATATATCTATGGGCAGGGAACCCAGGTGATGCCATTCAATCGTTCTTCCCAAGGAATCAAGTCTGGTGCTTTTCAAAGGCTTCTTATTCGCTGGCCGACTAACTCTTTTGAATTCTCTTGGATCATTACCACAAGCCTCATTAGCATCATCCGTCATGTCTATACTCTCTCCTAGCCGCCTCAAGGCGAAGCTTGGCCCTCACCTGCACCTGAGGGTGCCCTTTGAAAGTGGAAAGTATGCCTCCAGATGGTCCAATAGGGGTAAGTGATCTCTACAGTGCCTCGTCGTCGAAGATTTGTGTGTGCCTGTCTGCCACTGCTTGAAGTGCCTTATTCCACTTTCATAACTCTGAACTTGGTATTTTTGAAAGATGGGGGCATTCGCCGAGCCACCTCAAAAAGTGACTGCAGTGTACACCGTTCGATGATTAGGGAGCATGACAAGCTCCATCCTTCAAAGGAGCGAGATACTGATGGCCTTCTTAGACCTTGACCCAATCCCTCCTGAGAAGCGGACCTGGGGCGCGATCGACTATTGGGCATACTGGACTTCAGACATGCTGGCACCGCCCCTTGCCTCCACCGTTTCCAGTGTCATGTCGCTTGGCTTTACTGCTCGAGAGACGATCCCCATTGTCTTCTTCGGCTTCCTGATCTGCAGCGTTGTCATCACTCTCACTGGCAAAATGGGTGCCACCTACGCTGTCCCATTCCCTGTCATTGTTCGAAGCATTTTCGGAATGTATGGGTCATTCCCAGCCATTTGTATTCGAGGTATGATACCGAACGGGACTTCGTATTGCATCTGCTAATGCACACCTAGCCTTTGTGGCTTTGATGTGGACTGCAATTTTGACCGTACAGGCTGGTGCTTATTTGCAGCGCTGCTTGGAGGCTATCTGGCCAAGCTTCATCCACTTCCCCAATCACCTCGCTGCTGATGCTGGAGTCACCTGTAAGTCATAACTTATATACTGGCGCCACATTTCTGTTTGTTAATCTCAATGCAGCTGCTGGACTACTGTGCATCTTCTTGTACTGGTTTGCGCAGACCGCCCTTGCAATCATGCCTATTGAGAAGTTGAGGATCTTGTTCTGGGTCAAGGGTGTTATCGTAAGTTCTTAGAGCAAAAAGGTTATTCCACGTCCGCTGACATATTGAAGGTCCCTCCGACTTTCCTCGCTCTCTTCCTTTGGGCTGTGATCGTGACAAAAGGTGGAGGGGAGTTGGTCACCGGGAAGATGCATATTGAATCGACATACATGAACACAGCCTACTCCGCTCTCACCGGCCTGAATGCCATTATCGGCCTCTTCAGCTCCATGGCTGTGAATATGCCCGATTTCGGCAGATTTTCTAAGGACAGACTGTCCGGATATAACCAATACTTTGCTCTTCCTATTATCGGTATGTTTGCTGCTCGGAGAGATTCGCTGTACATAACTAAATATGTTTAGGAACTCTTGGTGCTCTCACTCCTATTTTTGTCACCTCCGCGAACTCGTACCTCTGGGGAAGCTTCGAGTGGTACATGCCTGCTATCATTGCAAACTTCGACTCTCGTGCCGCGAAGTTCTTCGTGTCCTTCAGCTTCATGCTTGCCACAATCGGCAATCAAGTTGCTGCAGGTAAGCAAAGACGCGATCTTATCCGGGATTATCGACTGACAATGACAGGCACTTATCCTTTCTCTAATGATATCACTGGTATCGCGCCGAAATACATCAACATCTTCCGTGCGACCATGTTCATCTCCATCTTCTGTATCGTCTCGACCCCATGGAACATTGTCAAGAATGCCGCAGGCCTGCTAGCCTTCCTCTCTGGATACTCATGCTTGATGGGACCTCGTACGTATCATTTAACTAATTTTCTCTTTCAATGCTAACCTGGAATTCTAGTTGCTGGCACTATGGTCTGCGACTACTACATCATCAAGAAGCGCAAGCTCGACATCGACCAGCTATACACTAGTGAGTCTAGTCATTTTGGTGTTGAAATGAGTGGAGCTAACTTATGATAGATCGCGGAATTTACTGGTATTCGCACGGAGTTAATTGGCGCGCGTTTGTCGCTTTTGTCACCGGCTTTGCGCCTCTACTTCCTGGATTTGCCAAGAGCATTAAGCCAACCCTCAACGTGGGAGGAGCATGGAAGATCTACACGTTTGCTTGGATCTTTGGATTCTTCATTTCCATGCTGGTGCACTATGTCATTTGCACATATATCTCGGTGCCCAAAGAGTCTATCATCGAAGAGGCGGTCTACCCGCCACAGCTTGGCGATGTCTCTCCGCCGTCCGAGTCCGTGGACTCTGGTAAGGATGACTATGTCACGAAGGAGAAAGAAATCAGCCCCGTCTAGCCTGGAGGCGCAAACAATCGTTTTGACGGTCACGAACTCAAGTTGTAATGATGCTCGAGAATGGAGTTCTGTTTCAGTGTCTAGTAACATGGATCGAACCGATAGGGCTCAATGCAGTAAACTTTTCAACTCTGGTGCATATCCTAGGCTTGTAGCCACGCCAGCTCGGCGACCGGCTGCATGGTGTCTGCTGAGAAAGGTCAAGAGCCTTAGCGGCTGGCGGCTGGCGTCTGGATGCGGGTGTGGCTTTTGGGGGTTCGCTAGCATGATGTTGTGATTGGTGACAACCTGCATCTTATCTCGAGGGTATTGACGGCCTCTCTGCCGGGCCAGAGGCCCGGAGGTGTGCTGAATTTGAAGCTGTTCAGACGAGCCCACGTTATCGTCCTCAACCATCATCATAGCCCTATACTGGCCCAAAACTAGGGACCTGGGTAGCTCGTTAAGAGCACACGACACACCCAGCCCTGTATATAGCTGCATCTTAAAATCTCATCCGGGGTTCACCTGGGAAGTAACACAAGATCTACTGAGCGGCCTCATTTATCATATCATTACCAATCTAACTCCCCTGCTGCCGACGATTCCAGCAGAAGCTTGTCCTATCCAAGTTTGAAGGCCCCCGGAATCTTCTGTCATTGGTGAGTACTCCGGGGGCGCTGCAGCACTGAGCACACTTATTTTCATCCCGCCGACCCTGTCATGTCGTTTTGCTGCTTCATCAAGACACTATTTGCACCCGTCTGCTATCGTCGGAAGCGGTATATGGAACTTATTGGCAGTTCGAAGTCTCGAACTTCCGTTTCGTTGATGTTGTTGAAAATGTGTTGAAGCACTCGCGACAGTTGCAAGACATTGTACAGAGGACTGTTCATATGCTGTCCTCGATTGGGATTAGTTCTAGCCTAACCGGTGTCCGTCCTGCCTCTCAGCCGGCACTTGCTCTCTTCGTTTCACCGTCTTCTTCGCCCGTCGTCTTATTCATAGGCCAAATTCGAGCTTCTCGAGGAAGTGATGGACATCGCTGATGATGCTCGTAGGCCCTCCGCGTTAGACATCGTGCAATGAGTTACCGGTTGGACCAAGGAATCTCCCCCACCGAGTCGTATTCTGGCCAAGGCGACGCAGCATCTTTTAAGAACCGATCTCGCCGTCCTTGCGATTCCTGTCGGCGCCGCAAGTCAAGATGTGAGCTGGTTGATGGCGCAACGCCTTGCGTTTTGTGCCGATTTCACCGCCAGGAGTGCACCTTCAAGGAGGATCCCCAGCCTAGAAAAAGAAAAGCTGCTTCCTTGAGCGAGGAGGAGACCAACAATACAAACTCTTCGCGAGACTCTCTTCGCCGACCGCCACAGGTGTCTTCCGACAAAGGCTGGATTCCAAGGCATTCTTTTCTTGATGTAGCCCACAGGCCTTCGCATCAAATCCGGCAAGATCCACCCATTGACGACTACGCCAACTTAAAAGGACCTTCATTGCTCAAAAAGACCTTGGGCTTGCAAAACCACCGGCATAGCAGGTTCATTGGGTCTACTTCCGAGTACGAACAGACCCTTCTTGAACTCGACGCGTACAACGACAAGGACGAGGTCCCAATAGGCGTGTCTGCTCTCCGAAAGGTCAATGCCACAGATGCCTTCATCTTGACCCCTGATGAAGGCACGAGGAACCACGAAGACGAAATCGTCGACCTGGATGCTATCGAGATGATAGTTGCACCGCATGGCCAGGCTTTGATCCATCTTTATTTTCGGATTGTTCATCCCAGCTTTCCCATCTTACACAAAAAGGTCTTCCTCGAAAAGTACCAACGAACACACCGCGAGTTCTCGCCGCCGCTTTTAGCAGCTGTGTACATCTTGGCTCTGAACTGGTGGTCTTATAGCAGTGACTTGGCACTTCTGCCAAAGCCTGACGTGCCGAAGCTTGAAAAGCTAGCTTTCAAGACTGTGAACGACATCATTCATCGTCCAAAACTATCCACCATTCAAGCCGGCCTACTTTTGCTTCAGAGGCCTGAAGGCGACTCCTGGGCGCTCACTAGTCAACTTGTTGGTCTCGGACAAGATCTCGGTCTCCATCTCGATTGCTCTAACTGGAGGGTACCGGCTTGGGAGCGAGGATTGCGAAAGAGGCTAGCGTGGGCTCTATTCATGCAAGACAAATGGGGCTCTCTAGTCCATGGAAGGCCCTCTCATATAGCCACGACAGACTGGGAAGTACAGCCGTTGTCAGAGAGCGATTTCCCCGAAAGCGCTGCCGATGAGGATGACGAGGACGGCAGTACAGAAGTCGAGAAGGGCCGAACGCTATTTTGCGAGATGATCACCCTGACAGAGATTCTTGCAGTTATACTCTCTAACTTCTATACGTTGAAAGCAGAGCAAGATATACGAATGCATGCCCAGGACGGCGTCCGCTGGATACTGGAGAAAGCAAAGCCGAGTCAACTAGCGCTCAAAACTTGGTTTGCACAGATGCCTGCTATACTGAAGATGGAGAACGTCGCTATGAGGAAATTGTCTTCCACAGGTAAGTCAAGTACTCTGCAACATGCTTCTTTACCAAGTTCTGAGTTTGGTCGCTCACTCGAAACGTAGGTTACCTCCATTTAGGTTACTACGCCGTAGAGATCACCCTTCACAGACGAATTATTCGATCTCTATCGTTATTAGATGATCCATCGCTGATCTCCATTTGTCGAAATGCAGCTCGTGCACGGCTTGTGTCTGCAATGGATTTTGTACAAGGACTTCGACCCGAACATCTGCAGTCATTCTGGTACTCTGCATCAAAGTACTGCTTTGCCCTAATCGGCTCATTCGTATCTCTGCTATGGGTCACAGCGCAAGAGAAGGAAGAAGCAGAGTTCTACAAAGCCAAGCTGGAGGAGTATAGATGGACGTTGCGGCTCTCGTCGAAGAGCGCGGATTTCCTGGAGAGAGCCATCAGCATGCTAGCAATATCGACCGGCGTCCTCGTCAAAGCAATTCCGGACAAATCAAACGCAGAGTTTGCCGCCGCGAGGATGAGGAATCCTACTAAACCTCAAGCCATGTCAACGAGAGCACACGCTTTTCCTGATTCCAGGTCACATACCCAGTCGGCACCTACTAATGAGTACTCTGAGTCCGAGTCATATGAAGGGCAGACAACAGAGCACACTCCTGACATAGGTGAAACGCCAGAGCATTCTGCTACAAATGAAGACTTCATCCCAGATCATCTGTGGTTTGCGAATGCAGCCCAGTTAAACGATATCAGTGCGGTGTACGGCGAGAGCAGCGCTGCCGGAATGGATCATGACTTCATGAGTATGCCGGGGATCGGGCAAGTTGGAGACGGATACGATTTTCAGGCCTTCGGGGGGCACGAGCGGCCTTCGGGATCAGGCGATGTGGAATAGGGTTGAATGCTTCAATTTTTTACTCGATATCAAAAGTACTCATTTGACATCTCGGGGTATGTTCTACTGATGCTCTCGCAAGCGCTGTGCTATCTAATCGCATTGCCGAGCGTTTGGCTTTTGGATGTCTGTGTAGCTGCTATCCGCTATTTTTCCTCTTGCAAGGCCTCAATACATGTCTATATTGACTGTTCTGCTACTGCGAGCAGTGACTGAGTAAGTTGACAGGTTGTCTGGCCGTGACTTCCAGTCTGATTCAAGTAGGTGAAAGTATGCTAAACTGCCTTTGAAAGTGGCAGACAGATGCATACAAACTTACGAGAGTCAATGCTAGTTGCGTGGGTTGCGCCTGTGGTGGGTTGTTGGCAAACGCATTGAGCTTTCCTGCGTCGCTGGACCTCTAAACACAGGTCATCAATGCAACTACCTAGGTACCACCTTTTCGTCACCAACAACCTTCTACTACATACAAACCCACCGCTATTATTTGCTTACCCTCACATTCCTTTGCGAAGTTTGAGTCCAGGCAGACACCTCTGCAACATAGCTTCTAAACTCACCACCCCAATCTAGCTTTACAAACAGTCGCCCTGATGTCTCATTTCCGCGGTACCATCATTGCTGTTGGCGGGCCCTCCACCGGCTTCAGTGACTTCCCCCCACCACGGCGAAGACATGCGCAACTGCGAGGTGGACAGTCCGAACCAGATACTAGACCAGCCTTCCCCCCACCCCCTGATCTTCCGCACAGCATACAACTTCTCGACACCGCCCGTTATATGAACAGCCTACCCTCCCGCCGCATAACCGGAGGACATTGGGTTACCCGGGTGCCCACGAGAAACGACCGCCTCGGACGAGCGCGCGCCCAGCGCCGGCAAGAACAAAATCCAACCTACTTAACTTTGACACTCAGTGGCACCGCACCCTATCTCTGCGAACGTGTGCTCGCGCGCACACGACTTGGCGGGCGGTTTCTCCCCCGGGCGGTGCAGTGGGGGGCGCAGAGAGCGCTCTCGGATGCCGCCGCACGCGAATTCTGTGTAGAGTTTGCGGCCGAGATCCAGAAACTGGCGACGTTTTGCGAGCGATGGAGGGAGAAGGAGCGGCGACTCGAAGAGAAGTTTAAGAAGTTCAAGAAGTTGCAGGGGGAGATTGCGAATCAGTTGTCGGCGAGGAATGCGGAGCTACTTGAACAGTACTTGCGTGAGCAGGAGGTTGGCGGCACCATCATTGTAGCGGAGAGGGAAAAACTGGGGTCCTTTGGCAAGATGATGAGGGATTTGAGGGAAATCGACGTGTTTGTCGAGGACGATGAGATGTCTGAGTTGGAGGTGGTGGCGACGGAGTTGAAAGCGGAGCATGAGAGATTGGAGAACATGAAGAGTGATATTGGAAGGATCGAAGAAGAGCTGTTTCAATATGTGGATGGGGAGGCGGGAAGTGATGGCCTTCGGGGCGGGAGTCCTCGCCGTGAGGTAGTCACAGTCTCCTCGGACGACGACGACGACGACAACGACAACGACGGCGACAACGACGGCGACGAGGAGGAGGAGGAAGAAGACAGACGAATGGTTGAGGCTGTTGACAATCTTGTGCAGGATTCAGTCGACTAATCGAATGGAGGATGGAGGTCGTTGGCGATTGGCGTGGATAATGAGAAGACAGAAGCGATTCCACTCATGCAGAAGCATGATGTTTGTCTCTGGAGGCTCAGTGGGTTCAGACACTGTCGAATATGCTGATCTTACAGTTTATTGCGATTGCTGAAATGGTGTCAAGATGCACATTACTAAGTCAGGAAACAATGCGAAGGCTAGTATTCCAGTATATTTACCTCGCCTTTACATTGATATCACAGCAGAGAGAGATGCATTATGCCAGATGCTAGATGCTAGATGCCAGATGCCTGGTTACTGGCTCTGGGCCTCATGTGGTCTTTGGAGTAGACATTAAAAGATGCAATTGCGTTTTATGACTACACTGCGGTGGTAATGACCTCCTAGGTAGTGGTAGGATCGACGGGATTGATGAACGTGAGGGATTCCAGCAACAAAACATCTGACCCACTGGCCCGCGCTGCTAGGCCAACTTGGCTCTTGTTTCAGGCTCCTGGGCTGGGGCCCTCGGGGGGCCTGTTCGTGGATGCTGTTACCTTCAGCGTCGGCCGGTGAAGGTGCAGTGATACTAAAGCCCCCAGAGCTTAAGCAAGAACACATATGCAATCGAGCCCGTGGACAGGACCAATGCTCGGACAGAACTCACGGACTAGTGCCAGCAGATGCTTCTGCGTCCGCAATGGGGCGGCCAGGTGCAAGACGTGAAGGGAGGTTGTTGACGGATGGCTGGTGTTTGCTGCTGGCGCCACGCATTGGCACACGTCGGGCTCAGAGGGCGCCATCACGGCCGCAGACACTGCGTCGTCCCGCCGAGCACATCGCAGGCGGCACAGTGCTGTCGCCGGCGGTGGGCGCATTATGTCTCTGGCGGCTGGGCAGGAATTGGTGTGCCTGACGGTGGGTAGCCATGGTAGCTCTCCCACACGGCTTTGTCGAGCTCGCTAGGGCACTGAGACCCTCCTCCAACGCATCACCTCTCCAGTCCTTCTCCTGCAACTCACCCTCAGCTGCTGCATTTTTTTGCTCGCCCACCACTGCATCCAGCGCCCTGCTGTCCTCGGCCGCCCAGGCCTGTGCCCGCCGCTCGCCGCCCCGGTCTCCAGCATCGTCGCCCGCCTGCCGTCGTCGCAGGCTCACCCCTCCGCAGCACCGCCCGCCAGACTCTCCTCCGCCCAGTGATCGTGCCCGACGTGCGCGAGGCTCGAAGCACCGACAACTCGGCGCCCTACACGTGTCTCCCAGGCGCCGTCACGCCCGCCGGCCTCAGGTGAAGCTCGATCCTGGCCGTTTGCTCCGCATCCTGCCCCCATACGACCTTGGCGCGATCCGGCATGCGCATCTCGAATTCGTCGGCGTAACTAGCTGAACCGGCTGCGTACCTCCCGAGCAACTTGCACGGCCTCTCTACGTCTCGCACGCCTCGCCCGCCATCGCTATGGACCAGCAGTGGTCCCCCTACGTCGACAATCCGGCATCGAACCGCCAGGCGCGGTATGCTCCTCAGACCTTGGCGTCTCCGCGAGACCCAAGCGCTCCCTCGATCAAACAAGAGGCCTATGTCTCGCCCCCGGCCCCGTCGCGCTCAGCAACAATGTCGCTCGCGTCTCCCGGAGCTGCCCAGGGACGCGAATACAACGGCGACGGAGACGGTGACGTGCCCATGGAGGACGCCGACCCCTACAAGCCCAAATACGCCCAACGGGCAAACCACCAGCAGAGGAACTCTCAGCACTTCATCGAGCAGGAGAAATCTGCTGCCGCGCTCCGCTATTCACCTATGAACCTTTCCCCGACCTCCCCATACGGCTCGACGCCCCAGCAGCCGCAAAGCGGCTACACTAGCTTTACTCCGCAAGCTGCGCAAGGCAATCGCCAATCGCCAACTCGGTCGAACCCCTATATGTCTCCGCCGCAAAGCTACTACTCCCCTCCAGGTACGGAACACCGAAGATTCGGCAATTTCACACGCTAACATGTGGCAGCTTCTCGCCCTCACGCCCCCCAGCTTCCTCCCATACAGTCCAACATGTCCAACATGAGCCCTGAAAGCTACTATCCTCAATCGCAATCCGCAACCGCGCAACTGAACGCAGTGTATAACAGGGACGCTAGGTCGCCGCGGTCTGCAAACCCAAACCCTCCACAATTACCTCCCATTAGTCGGGGAGCTGTGCCCAAGTTTTCCAAATGCAGCAGTCTTGCCGAGCTGGATCCCAAAGTCAATACCCAGCCTCCTTTCCGGAGAGCAAATCCCGAGGGCGGGTTTATAAGTGTTAGTGATGAGCGATTCCATGGTCAAGCGTACCTGCTAACATTTGTTACAGCCTCTGCAAGCTCTGACCACTCATCTACCCTCGACTTACCGGATATGTAACCCCGGCTTCAAGTACGAGTCGTCACGAAATCCTCGGCGAGTCCTTACGAAGCCTAGCAAAGGCGTCAAGAATGATGGATATGACAACGAAGATAGTGATTACATTCTCTACGTCAACGATATTCTTGGCTCAGAAGAATCCGGACACAAGTGCGTATACACGAGGTTTATGAATCGGTATGAATGCTAATCCTGTCTGCAGGAATCGTTACCTGATCTTGGACGTTCTCGGTCAAGGTACCTTCGGCCAGGTTGTCAAGTGTCAGAACCTCAAGACTCAAGAGGTGGTGGCTGTCAAGGTTGTCAAAAATAGGACAGCATACTTCAATCAGAGCATGATGGAGGTCTCAGTTCTCGATTTGGTATGAAGCTCCACAATCCATATGGAAGAAAAAACTGACCAGTTGCAGTTGAACAAGCAAATGGACAAGAACGACGACCACCACCTGTTGCGTCTGAAGGACACATTTATTCACAGACAGCATCTTTGTCTAGTGTTTGAACTACTCAGCGTCAATCTTTACGAGCTAATCAAGCAGAACCAGTTCCGAGGACTGAGCACCACGTTAGTTCGCGTATTCGCCCAGCAACTGATTAACGGTTTGGCTTTGCTAGGCAAGGCGAAACTAATACACTGCGATCTCAAACCCGAGAACATATTGCTGAAGAAGTACGAACATCTTACCCCGTTAGATACTCATTACTAATTACAAAAATAGTCTTGAGTCCCCGATAATAAAGATCATCGATTTTGGCTCCGCGTGCGACGAGAGGCAAACTGTCTATACGTACATCCAATCGAGGTTCTACCGATCACCGGAGGTTTTGCTTGGTCTGCCGTACGTAATACCCAGCTTTCTAGAGGGCCACTGCTAACAGCCTGTAGATATTCTGCTGCCATAGATATGTGGTCGTTGGGCTGCATCGTTGTCGAATTGTTCCTTGGTCTACCTTTATTCCCTGGTTCCTCAGAGTACAACCAAGTTTCCAGAATTACAGAGATGCTTGGACACCCGCCAACCTGGATGTTGGAAATGGGCAAGCAGTCGGGCGAGTTCTTCGAAAAGGCGCATGACGATTTCGGAAGACGAACATACCGGCTGAAGACGATGGAGCAGTATTCGCGAGAGCACGGTTCCAAGGAACAACCGAGCAAGAAGTACTTCTCGGCTACGACGCTGCCAGACATCATCAAAAACTATCCTATGCCCAGGAAGAACATGAAGCCGAACGAGATCGAAAGAGGTTAGTAACTTTATTCTTACTACATCCTAGAGGCTAACGCTCTGCAGAAATGGCAAACCGGACATCTTTCATCGACTTCGCGCAAGGACTGCTCAACCTCAACCCACTGGAACGATGGACTCCTAACCAGGCCAAACTGCATCCGTTCATCACTCAAGCCAAGTTCACCGGTCCTTTCGTACCGCCTATGACGCTACGAACAGGCTCTAGTAGGTCGCCTGCGCCAGGCGTTCAAGAACAACAGCGTGCGGAAGCTTTAAGCAAACAGAGAGCCCAAGCAGCGGCTCAAGCCCAAGCTCAAGCAGTCGCTCAGAGTCAAGCGTATGCCAACATGCAGATCAACCAGCAGTATGGACAGCAAACGCCTCACGCGCAAGCTCCGAATATGTACAACAACATATACAGTCCGAGTCACCAACAGGCGCCACCGCCATACCCTGCGCAAGCCACCTATGGACAGCAAATGGGTGTTATGCCGCAAGGACAGGCTCAACGCTATAACGCGCAACCAAACCTGTATGCTCAGGCTACCACCAGAGCCGGCCGACAACGGGCTTCTACGATGGACCAGCAGCAGAGCGGTATCCCACCTGCCTTGCAACGTGTGATTAGCCACCTGGATCCAAACGCTCCTATTCGCCTGCAGCCCAGCCCAGCCTATTATCCACCACCGCCCGAAGGCGCCCCGGATTCCGCTGGCGGTGCGAGACGACGCGCAAGCCGAGCTGGAGGCTCTCAGAATAGAAGCAACCGAGACTTCATTCGAAATCTGGAAGACCGCACCCTGGAGGAAGGTTTTATGAATCAGTCGCATTGGTGATAAGGATTGTTTTGAAGTTTAGAAATATTGTTTCCTGACTCGCGTTCCATCAGGGCGGAACGCAAAAATTCTTACGGCGTAGAGGCTTTCGGATTTCCGCCGAGCGTCGGCCCGCGCTCACCCAGACCGCATGACGGAGGCAGAGCACACCGTCGATCATATCACGTCGAGTCCACGAATGGCATCGGGACTACCGCTTGGGACATATACATCTCCAGGTCTAGAAGCCTAGGCAAACTAGTTTAGGTTTGCAGTCCCGTTGCATTTCGCTTATATCAGCATCCTATATTTTAGACCGCAAAGGGTGCTTTAAACAGACAGCCCTTCGCGCCCCTACCCTGATGTATTTCAGACTAGCGCAGCCGCCTGCGGTCAGGGTTTTTGGGTATGTACAGATTGCGTTCAGAGCACAATAACGGCCTCAGGATTTCGCGAAGGCTTTCGGAAATAGGCACTGGGCGCCTGGAGGACGACACACTGGAGAGCATGACTAGCTTGTATTGTAGCTTGCATTATTATCATTTATTCACTACTGGAACTGAGCCACTCGAGACCCACCTGAACCCCGAGGCCCCAAAGTATGCCTACCCAGGCGGTGCATTTGCCTTGGAAAGTGTTGTGTGCGCCGTGACTCTTGACTTGGATAGGTTGAAGAGTGTGTATTCACTCAAGTGAGAGCCATAGTGAATCCAGGCGATAGCATTTGCTAATCGTACTTTGATAAAAGTCTAAGTGCACTCATCTGTCAATACGTCTGTAGAAAGGGTTAGTCCGATGCGCTATTAGATAGTCGAAGCAAGTATGCTAGTATCCCTCCTCAATAGTAGTGGGCACCGTGGTGGGATGTGTGAGGTAGCTTGGCGAGTTCCCAGGTTGTTCAAGATAATTCACCTACATTTTGTTAAAGCTCTCGAAGATGTTTGCCCGTGGAGAAATTTATGTTCTGGTAACGTGACTTGAGCTCCGCTTACGGTTAGACCCAAATTCCCGCCACACACGATCGCAACTGCCCACTGACCGGGAGCCGATAAATATCTATCAAAGCCGCCCGCAGGCACCACCCACCAACAACCCACTCGCCATGTCTCGGTTTTTCACTGCCAGCGACAGCTCCAGCGAGAGCTCCTCCGAAGAGGAACTCTATAGCGACCAGGAAGCAGCCGAGTCCGAAGAAGAGTCCTCCTCCGAGGACAGCGACGAGGACAGCGATGACTCGTCGAGTAGTGACGATGGAGGGAAGACTGGCGCCAACAAGTTCTTGCGCGAGGCGTCTGAAGAAGAGGACAGTTCTGACGAAGAGCGGGTCAAGATAGTTAAGAGTGCGAAGGACAAGCGGTTCGAGGAGTTGGAGGGCACAATACGGTTGATTGAGAACGCGGAAAAGATCAACGATTGGGCTGTTATCTCTGAACGCAAGTCACACCACGACATACAACTCTTTGGCTTTGGCTAACTGATCTGGATAGAGTTTGAAAAGCTGAATCGCCAAGTCCCCGCCCTCATCAAGCAGAATGATGGCAAGCCCCCAAAGCTTTACATCAAGGCGATTGCCGACCTCGAAACCGTTATGCTGGAGACTATCGAGAAACAGAAAGTCTCACCCAAGAAAATGAACGCAATCAATACCCGAGGCTTGAATGCTGTCCGACAGCGTATTCGCAAGAACAATAAAGACTACGCCAAGGATATTGATTCATATCGCGAGAACAAAGAGGAGTTCATGCGCGAGGAGGTCGTCGAGGTTAGAGTCCCTACCAGGTCAAGGAGCACCATCCGGGAGGCAGGCGAGGTCCCTACCGGTGACGATGACGAGGGTTTCACCATGGTCGGTGCTGGTGGAAGGGCCATGCAATACACCCCCGAAAGCATTCTCAAGCACCTACGGACGATTGTCGAAGCCCGAGGCAGGAAGAACACCGATAGGCTGGACCAAATCCGGACTATGGAGAAGCTCCGTGAAGTGGCCGTCAACGACTACCAGAAGATTCGAGTGTTACTAACCCTGATTCCTACCCGGTTCGACCTTACTTCTGGAACTGGAAATCAGATGTCCCAAGAGCAATGGAAGCTGTAAGCGTCTTCAATTGCACATGTCCATGGCCATCACTAACTTCTTCATAGCGCCCAGAATGAGTTTTCCCAGCTTCTGGAGATTCTAGAGTCCACCGAAGAGATCGTTGTGATCGAGAACGCCGAGGAATGGGAGGATGATGAGAAATTACCTCCTATCACCGAAGGAGAGATTTTCCGCATTCCCGGCAGCGTCGTCTCTTTCGTGGAGAGACTCGACGATGAGCTCACCCGGTCATTGCAACACATCGATCCTCACACTGCTGAATACGTAGAGCGACTCACGGATGAGGCTGCCCTTTATACAAGCATCGTCCGTGCGCTGGTTTACGTTGAGACGCTGAAGAAGAACCCCAAACTCGACCAGAACCAAGAAAGCTTAAACCGTGTTGTATCACGCCGCTTGGAACACGTTTATTTCAAGGTACGGAGAAGCCCCCTGACAAACACCCTCCCTCTCTAACGGATTTTTGTAGCCTTCCCAGGTCGTCACAATTCTCGAGTCCAACACTTGGAAAGCTATTCCGGCCGAGCTGGATTCATCCGTGACCCCTCGCGCTATCTCCAACGACACCGCCTCCCTCGTCCAAACTCTGTGCACCTACCTGTTCCAAAACAGCGAGGGCATCATCCGAGCTCGTGCAATGCTGTGCCAAGTGTACTTCCTTGCTCTGCATGACCAGTACTACAAGGCGCGTGACATGATGTTGATGTCCCATCTTCAGGAGACTATCAGCAACTTTGACGTCAATACCCAGATTCTCTTCAATCGCGCATTAGTCCAAGTCGGTCTTTGCGCCTTCAGGGCTGGTCTGGTTTATGAAGCACAGAACTCTCTCCAGGAGATTTGCGGCAGCAACAGGCAAAAAGAGCTTCTTGCTCAGGGTCTTCAAATGCAACGGTACTCTCAGATATCTCCAGAACAGGAACGGCTGGAGAGGCAACGACAACTTCCCTTCCACATGCACATCAACCTGGAGCTGCTGGAATGCGTTTACCTGACGTGCTCCATGCTTCTTGAGATCCCTCTCCTCGCACAGATCGGCTCGTCGCCTGACATCAAAAAGCGAGTCATCAGCAAGACCTACCGCCGACTTTTAGAGTACCATGAGCGCCAGATCTTCACCGGCCCGCCAGAAAACACTCGCGACCACGTCATGCAGGCATCCAAGGCTTTAGCTGCTGGCGAGTGGAAGAAATCGGCCGAGTTCATTAATTCAATCAAAATCTGGGAGCTGATGGCCAACTCGGAGAAGATCAAGGACATGCTGTCCGCCCAGATTCAGGAAGAAGGTCTACGAACCTATCTCTTCACCTACGCTCCTTACTACGACACCCTCTCCATCTCCTCACTAGCAGCCATGTTCGAGCTTGAGGAGCGCAAAGTCTCGGCCGTGGTCAGCAAGATGATCTCTCACGAGGAACTTGGTGCCGCTCTTGACCAGGTCAACAGCGCCATCATTTTCCGCAAGGGCGTTGAGCTATCCAGGCTACAGAGTCTTGCTCTAAGCTTGAGCGACAAAGCCAGCGGCCTCATTGAGGCAAACGAGAAGACACTCGAGCAGCGGACACAGGGCACAGCGAACGCGTTTGAGCGCCAAGGCGGGCGTGGACGTGGCGGACGCGGTGGAGGACGTGGCGGTGGACAGCGAGGAGGCGGAGGTGGACGCGGTGGAGGGAACAGGAATCAGCAGTTCACGGGCGGTGCGTTGGGCAGGGCTATCCAGGCATAAAGGGAGGCGGTTTCTTGGGGTTTTCGGAGTTCAGCATCTGTCTTTCTTCTAATTAGGTGGACGATGCATGAGATGAATCGTCTGCTTGTGTTGTGATAAGGGAAGAGTCATAGGGATGATGATGCCAAAAATAAATATTCAAGTTCACAATCAGAGCTATGGGTGTTGAGTGTTTTGTCTACATTGAACATGATGAATCTAGTTTACATGGGTTGTATTGAACCCTCATACGGAGTTAAAAGGTGTCCACAGCATGAGATCAGACCTAGTCTAGTTTCTAGTCCTAGGAACATTGCATCTTATTCAATAACTCCTGATTGTGCCAGCGGGCCTAATACGATGCCAAAAGAGCGTAGTAGGGGCCCGTTGAGCCGCTCCTTATACATTCCGCCATCACTACGAAGCCTTGTCAACGTCCCTGCATGAAATCCTCAACGAGTCCCTGTGCGACCTGGCAGTCATCTTGATCATAGAATTTCAGTCCGTTCGTGTACATGAAATTCATCGACGTGCCGTAGTGCTTCTCGATCCAATCCAGGGATCGTTCGTCGAACAGGTAATCGACCACATGTCCCTCCATATCCTCGTCGGATTTTTCAGCTTCATCATTTTCGGACTCGTCCGCCATGAAAGCGCGGACTATCTCCCTCCCTTCTTCTCGATCTTCGTCTTTGTAGATGCTTAGCCCGTGCGTCTGGAGGAATCTGAATTCGTTTCCGTAGTGAGCCTTGAGCCAGGCCTTCTCGTCGTCGGTGTATCCGGCACTCGGTTGGGGAGTGCGGGTGGCGTTGTTCGTTGGCGGTGCTACAACAAGGCCAGTCGTATAGACAGGTCGATCTTGACTGCCCTGCTTGAAGGCCTCCCAACGTGCGACTTCCTCCTGTGCCCAACGAACATTCAAGTAGTAAACGGCGTCTGGATCGCTGAAGACACTCGGTCCGACAACGGGACCAACTGGCGGCCCACTCAGCTTGACTTGGAAGAGTGGTTTGCTGGGGTCGGGGTCGAAGTAGGCTAGGGAGTGCCCCTGAAGGTTCTTGATAGTGCCGCGTGATCTTGAGTTTCCGCCAAAACTGATGCTGAGATTGTTGCTATCTTCTTCAGTTATGCCGATGATGTTGCATAGGAGGGACGGGATGTGGAGCACGTCGTGGAGAATGAGCTGTCCATGGGCATCACGGCCTTTACGACCTGGGGCTTTCTTTGTGGGGAGGTATACGGTGCCAACGCCGAGGACCGGCATCCGACTCTGGGGAAGGAGGGAGCCAGCGAATGATTCGAAGGGCGTGTAGTCTGTGAACCAGCCGCGGTTCTTGCAGGCACTGGATAACAGAGGTTAGTGGGGTTTCTTAAATTCGAGAGATAGTGATAGACCTACTGAACGTTGGAGTTATTGGAGAACACCCAGTCCGGGCATAGTGGCTCGGACGAGGAGATTTGGGGCATCTTAGTTGCTCTGGATATTGAGGTTGTATGGCTGAGTAGGAGGAAGTGTTGACAAGGAGTTCAGGGGTCGCGTGAGTGAATGCTCCTACTTAAAGAGGCCGAAGCGCTCCGTCCTACTTTAGCTTGCGAGAGGTGGACAGCCGTTGCCTTGCGGTGCACAAACACCAGAACAAAGAACATACAATTGCGGAGTAGATATAGAAGTTGAGACCGTTTCGGATACGAAGAGTACCCCTGTATGTACGCGGGGTCACGTTCTCGCGCTATTCCATCTCCAAAACTGACCTCACATAACTTCTCCGTCTGCTGAGTGTCGTAGCTCCTCTTCGTAAGCAACTCACCTTTGTGTCTAAACTCGGTTTGCTAGTCCTCATGTAGAGGGTCGGATGTTCCTGAAATAATAATTTTGGGGGTTGCAGCCTCCGAGAATCCCTCTGATAACAAGATTCATTTCTGATAGCGATGCTGCCTCATGAGTCTACCTAGAAATCAGCTTTCCTTCAGCCTTTCCAAGGGATGCATGAATACGCCCAACGCCCCTCATGTCAGCCAATGGACGCAAACCGCACCCCCGTTACTTTTTCTTGTGACAATGTCTAAATATCGCCTTCTGCAGCCCTTCGGCCCCCTACGCACACTTTCTAGTCCTCAACTCCAAACTCCAACCTTCAGATAGGTCACGTTCAGGCCTGAAGATTCTCCTAATGGCGGACCTGTTTGGTCGTTGCTGAGTTAGGTATACAACCGCCACCACAATCCTCTTAAACGGCTGAGGTCCTGAGATAACCCTGTCCTATGCCAAGGGAATGAGGCTGTGATTCAGATAATGGACACGCATTCTCTCCAACGATACGCTTTCATTCAAGATTTTGCCAGTGCAATATTCCTATTACCTTGTTCTTTACCATGGCAGACCCCTTCTCAATAGCTGCGAGCTCTTTCGCCGTTGTCGGCGTTGCAAGCGTTATGTTACGAGCAAGTGTCGAATGCTGTCGGTTCCTTTTCGAGATCAAAGATGCGCCAGCACAAATCGACAGACTACGAGCCTGTATCAAAGAGAACATACAGCTCGCTGATGCCCTGAAGAAGCACTTAGACGATCTGCGAGACCCCGCGTCATCAATGCTCTTGTCCGCGAATGATTCGAGCTCAGCGCTCGACGGGTTTAACTCGTCCATCAGAGCTTTGCACCGCGAGCTAAACGCTCTGCGGGCTTTGGTCAAAAGACACAGTGGGGTCGATAAAACTTGGGCAAGGGTCAAGTGCGTACTTGATGAACGGAAAAGCAAATCTCTGGAGAACCTGGAAAGGTCGAAGTCTACGCTGGGCGTAGCCTTGTCGCTTGTTGAAGGGTTCGTTAATCTACCCACGACCTATTCATTCGCCCTATCCGTGCTGACATTGAGTTTATACGAAGGAGACGATCTGCCTTTAGTCAGAAGAGGTCAGATGAGGTCAGATGCTGTGGTACAGCAAAACTCTCAAATCAATTCCACAATGGATAAGCAACTGCAAGAGCTGTCAATAGTAAAAGTGACTCAAGAAAAAGTGCTGTCGGCAAAAAAATGCCATACCTCACTCCACACAGCAATTCAGAAAGACAGCTCTTCTGCAGAAAGATGTGCTCAAGGCGACTCGGACAAATCAACTAGAGCACGCCAAGACCCGAGGAACGATAGCAGATGGCAACCAAAAATTGATCAATACGGTTTCCTCCAAGCTTGACGACCTACGTGCTTCTATTCCCAAAGAGTCTATCGTAGCAACAAAGAGCGACAGAGAGATATGATTCATTGGTGGACATGGGGAATCAATCTTGACTCCACTCGTCCTCATGAAAGATCATGTTCGACGGGCTGTTCTTCATGTTCTCTCTCATCATTCGAGCGAGTCTCACCGCAACATTTATACTGGCTTCAGTCGGAATTTGACCAGCTTGTATTGTCGGCGACTCAAGAAGCTGCCGCCTTCTGCCAAGGTTCTACAGCCACATCATTTGATCAATGGACCTATTCTACGAGAGCAAACACTCTTTCTGACACAGCTGTTCCCCTAGGCGCTCCCATTGGCAGAGATATTTGCGAGGGTGATGATAGGGCAAGAACAGCAGCAAGACCATATGAAACGGTTCATCAAAGAGGCTTCCGTTCAGATTATGAGGTCTTCTCGTCCAGGTCCCGGCTGGGCAACTGCATTTGATGGTTCCTCGTACTTCCGATGTTGCAAACTTTGTTCGTTATATCGACGAGGCACGCCTTTCGTTCATTCCATCTATGGGGATCTGTTCCAACTCAATTAGTGCTCGTTTCGTCAAATCCATAAATTCTAGTCTCCAACCTAGACTATACACACAGCTAAACGCTTTCCGCCTTGTCAAAGGATACGACCTGCATGCAGACCTCTTTTACAATGGCAACGTTGAAGAAATTGATGCCGCTTTTCGAAGTGGAGTCATAACTCCATACGATAAAGACTGCATAGGAAGCATTATGTGTCCTTGGGTGAGTTCTTTCTTATTATTAATATATTTATAAGTAATTTGATTCTAATACACCTAAATCTCTACAGCTTGCAGCCCGATATGTTTGCCTAGAGGTATTGCAATACCTTGACAGCTAAGGAGGGGGGCAGTCGGCCTTGAAGTAAGTAATCTCAAACACCAGGATACGTCGAATATAGGCTAACAGACGCTAGTGGCGAACTAGACGCTCTAAGCGGATTTTGGCATGCTGTCTAGACTGCGAGCAGCGAATCAACTTCTTATGATCCTTTTCCTAAGATGGAAGTCTACTTCGATGAAAAAACGACAATGTGCACATTGAGTACCGGTAAATCTCTGCTACACGGAAACACGTGGAGTTCAGCAATAAATATCCCGGATGAGCATGTGCAGTTGATAAAGACGTGGATGGGATTTCTAAAAACGGAATGGCTACGACTTCGAGTTACAAGATACACGAGGCAGAACTCCATTACTTGATCATTTGGGTAGCTATGGAGGACAAGGCTTAGCAACCGTTCGTCTACTTCTAGAATTTGGCGCGAACCCGCATGCGGTTGATCCCTACGGGCGCAACGCTATACAGCTCGCAATGTTCTCGACCTACCACGAAATCCCCGAAATCCTTGAAGAGAAACTCAGCTTGTTGATTGAAGTGGGAGTGGACCTTCACCACCGTGATAAATGGGGACCAACGCCATCACACGGTGCTAGATACCATTATAAATGCTGGGCAGCGTGGTGCCGAGCATTGGAGCGAAATGGAAGGAAAATTGACGAAGTTGTCGGGGAGGAGTTGTGGCTCCTGGAAGAAAGCAGTGAAGAAGAAAAAAGCGATGAAAGAGAGAGCGATGAAAGGGAGAGCGATGAAGGCGGCGAGTGTGCCACATGCCGCGGGTGCTGAGGTGGTGGGGACGTGTGGAATGGCGAATGTGGAGTTTGTGAAGGAGTTGGGAGCTGATACAATGGTTGATTATGCCCAGATTGGAATGAAGGAATGGATTGATGGGAAAGAGGAGCGGAAGTTCGACGTGGTTCTGGATTGCGTTGGTGGCCAGATACTCACTGATGCGTGGACGTGTGAGAGAGAAGACAGCTTTCTCATCAGTGTTGCGGAGCCGCCGGAGGGCGACAAGCTCGAAGAGGGCGTTTCGGCTGGAGTGAGGCATGCTTTCTTCATTGTTGATCCTCATGGAAGTCAGCTAGCGCTGATAACGAAGTTGATTGAGGCAGAAAGATGCAAAGGGATTGTGGATGGCGTATGAGTTCTTGGTGACTGGGAGAAAGCTTTCCAGAAGCTTAGTGGCGGACATGCAAGAGGAAAGGTAGTTCTGAAACTTGGGATTGACAAATGAATCGAGACTCTGTCAAAAATGCACCATAAAGGATATTATACATTCTCTACTCTGATATATTGCACACTAGATCCAGGAGACGCTCGTCGTCGACTCTGCGAATGCTGTATATGGTCTCATACTCTTGACTAAGTGCTATCCCTTAACCCGTCGATTAAGGCGCAACGCTCGGGCCACTTTTTGTAGCCAATCAGATGCACCGCATCGGCCCCTGAGTATGAGAGCTACGGAGAGATGA
>NW_022985461.1:18793-95821 GCF_010093595.1 Mytilinidion resinicola | reverse complement strand
TGTGGCAGCCAGTTAGAATGCTCCTACGCACGTCTGTCTACGCGTCTCAGCTGTACAGGGTTCACTTCTCAGCTGGACAGGGTTCACCTGTTGTTTTGTCACCGTTGCTGCCTGCAACCCCTGGTCTCTCTTCACTATATAGCCACTCATTAGCACCTCAATACAACTGATGCTTTCCTCACTGATCCTTTGCCCTTCCTACGCCAGCTGCCAGAATGATGTTCGCTTGGCGTTAGCCCGAGCGTTGCGCCTCGACGGGTTAAGGGATAGGCTTTGTGAATTCGCTCTGACCATCTCAGCCCAACTGCACGCTGTTTTGTGGTGTCTGTTCCACAGGCAACGATCAGAACTCGATGGAGTTTATACATGACGCGAAATGCTGCATCGGAGTATCATTAGTTTCCCCAAAGCTGCTCCCCTGGCATGTGAATAAATGAGCGAGGCCCGATTCTGTCTTTGCCTTTTCCAATGATCCTGTCAAGGCATAGGCTTCGCTAAGTACGCTTGGAGTTGCATTAACTTAATTTGCGCCGAGACTGCAATTCGAGATTCTCTCATGACTACGACATTTTTCTCATCCTGGAACTTCGTGTCCTTTATGAGCTCAGCTAGATGCTCTTCGCCGAGTAGGTCAATAAGACTGTAAACTGGAACACGTCTACCTCTCCAGACAGCCGTAGGGAAGTGAAGCGGGGGGAATCGTAGGCTAGGCTTCAGACGAGGAACGTGCGGAGGTGGATCAGAACTCGTTTTACTGGTGTCGTACGTCTGCCGGTGTCTCTTGGAGATCTTGTCTGCACTCTGTTCAGCCTTCAGCACGATTTGTGTCAGCTCGGTATGGAGATGGTCCACCCCAGTTGTCAAAGTACGAAGGCACAGAATGCAAGAGACATCGTCAATGTGGTCGACATCGGTTGGGCTCTGGCTTTCACATGGAACTAAGTGATTTGATGTTTTGCCAAAAAACCATCGAAGGTTGGCCACTAGTTGTTTCCGAAGAATAGACAGGAGCAAAGCAGGCATGTCTTCACGCCAGACTAATTTCTTAATTGCGGAGCCGAGATTTTCGACGATTCGGAGGGGAAGAGTGTATTTCCAGGGCTCTCTTTTGTTGCGAGTAAGGTATAATATCATTGATTCCTGGGCCAAGTATCGTACTGGTACGCCGTGATTATTGGACTTGGAGGCAAGGGCTGCGGGAACAAGCCATGGCGCCTCGGTGGTAGGATGCAGTTTAACTTGCATTGAGAGTAGGAGATCTGATGGCAGTCGCAAGAGCGTAGCGGAGCAGAGTCTAACGGGCGTCGCGAGTGCATGAGCTATGCGTTTGAGGGTCAGCAACGGGGGGAATTAGGACAGAGCGGGTTGCGCGGACCATACGGATTTTGGTAGAGCTTCTTTTGAAAAGGAGTGAGATTATTTAGGTCGGGATCTGGCTTGGGCTCTTTCCATGGCGGCTTGATTGAAGCAGCCATGGGCTTGAGCACCGGGGGTATTGGAAGAGGGCGATTGCTCGCTTTTCGGAGGTGGACATCTTGGACGAGTGGTTCGAGAGATTCCGGGCTTTCCTTCGCGGCGGAGGAAGCCTTTCGGCGGAACTGTCTATGATGCGCTTGCCAGATAATTGCTCTGAAACGAGGACGCCCATGCGGCAGAGAGATTCTCATCAGGGACATATATGGAAGGGCGAAGTCTAGAGGAGCAAGGACCGCGAGAGTTGGAGGAATTAGCGGTGTCTTGGCACTTTGTTCGATGCTTCTTCGAGCTGCAACTTCGAGACACCCAGTATTCTACAACCACAATCATGTCGCGAATACTGAAGGGCGCCTTTTCTAACTCAGCTCTACGAGTTCCAGCTCGGCATGGAGCTCGCTCGTTCTTCTCCATGCCGCCGGGTGCCCCATCGTTTCCCCCCAAGAAGAGCGCTCCGCAAGCTTGGTCACCAACACCCTACGTTACAGAGACCATTGTGAGTGCTCTCATCGCATGAATCTAGCTTAAGCTAATGGACTAGGGAGGCGGTTGGCACACATGTGCGTTGTTCTCTATCTCTGGCATGACCTCGATGCTAATTATCCACAAGACGACATCTATTCGAGGCTTCTGAAGGTGTGTGTATACCTCTTATGCTTCTATACATGTTACTGATCCCATGGTAGGAGCGGATAGTATGCCTCAATGGTACAGTCGACGACGACACTTCAGCCTCCATCGTGGCCCAACTACTCTTCCTCGAAGCCGACAACCCTGAGAAGCCGATAAGTCTCTACATAAACTCGCCCGGCGGATCTGTGACAGCTGGTATGTGGAAGCCACTACAACGATCTCCAGAATGACTGCTAAAATAAAGCGCAGGTCTCGCTATTTACGACACAATGACCTACATTAGATGCCCAGTAACTACCATTTGTATGGGACATGCGGCCAGCATGGGGTCCCTCCTCCTTTGTGGTGGAGCTCCCGGAAATCGGTTCTGCCTTCCAAACAGTTCGATCATGATCCATCAACCTTCCGGAGGATACTCAGGGCAGGCGTCGGACATTGCCATTCACGCCAAAGAGATTCTGCGGGTCAGGAAGAAGCTCGACATGATATACCAGCGGCATCTAACAAAGCCACGGACGTTAGACGAGATTGAGAAGTTCATGGAGCGCGATTACTACATGGATGCGCAGGAAGCGCTGGACTTTGGCCTGGTGGACCGCATTCTGGTAAAGCGGGAGGCGGAAGGCGGGCAAGAGAAGAAGGATTGAGGAGGCTATGGTGTGGTGAATGTACGATATAGCTGCCTTCTGGTCCAGAGATTGACTCATGAAAGCCTTGGCTGCAGAGACCTCCGCGTGAATGTTTGACCGGAGATATTTGAGTGACGGTCACGGGACCACGCCTCACTTTAGCTTTGCTCTGTGAAGGCCGTGTGCCTTTCGCGACGCGACGACCTCCTCTGCCCCTCGCGACAAACCCAGCCTTACCACACCACCGCCTACCATGGCTCCCATGCGGCCTTCCAAGCGCCCACGGTCGCGTACTGAGAATGGAGAAGCCTCTGGAACTAATGCCGCGGGTTTGCGAAGGGGCTCGGTAGGAGATGCACATATTCCCCATTCCCTGAATTGCCTGTCTGACCGTATTGCAGGGCAAGCGACCGCGTTTATCACCAGCTAGCGAAGATGAAGAATCTGACGCAGCAATGTCCTACGTTTCAGAAGAGGTTCATCTTACCAAAGAAAGTCCACAAGGCCCTGTGGAGGATTGGGAGACCGCTCGCGATGGCGGTTTCGAGGACTTGCAATACCAGGAAATCGACGACCAGCACTCCACCCAGATCATACAACAGCGATTTGAAAAACACAGAGAACGACTGCAGGACGGCAAGGTGAACGACCCGGCCGACAACGGCGTGATTGAAGAAGTGAAGTGCACAAACTTCATGTGTCATGATCGACTTACGGTCAAACTCGGTCCCCTCATCAATTTTATTATCGGGCACAATGGCAGCGGCAAGAGCGCTGTCCTCACTGCCATCACTCTGTGTCTCGGAGGAAAGGCTACCGCGACCAATCGGGGTCAAAGTTTGAAGAGTTTCATCAAAGAAGGCCGAGAGTAAGCTGAGCACCAGAGGCATATGGAAATGTCCTAACGCATTGATAGTGCTGCTCTTCTCAGTGTACGTATCAAGAATCAAGGCTCCGCTGCCTACAAGCCCGAGATCTACGGAAAATCGATTATCGTCGAACGACAATTCTCAAAGACAGGGTCCAACAGCTATAAAATCAAGAACACCAATGACAAGACTGTCTCGACGAAGAAAGCCGACTTGGATGATATCCTTGATGCATTCTGTCTCCAATTGGATAATCCGATGAACGTACTCACACAAGACATGGCTCGACAGTTCTTGAACCATTCCAACGCAAAAGACAAGTACAAGTTCTTTCTCAAGGGGACTCAGTTGGAGGCTTTGGATAACGATTACAAATTGCTATCAGACACCATCAATGCCGTGGAGAGCAAACATGATCTTTTAGAGGAGACTGTCCAGATCCGCAAGAAGGCATTCGATGAAGCTGCAGCCAAAAAAAGGCAAGCGCAGCAACTGGATGGTCTCCATGAGAAGATACATAATTTGGTCATGCAGATGGCATGGGCCCAAGTGATCGATCAAGAAGATGTACGTTTGATTCTCATGGCAATGTACTAGTACTAACAACTTGCATAGCGCCTTGCCGAACTGGACAAGTTAATTCAAGACAAGGACGAAATGATCAATGACAGGAGAACACAGTCTGAGGAGGCCTCGGGAAGGTACGATACCGCCAACGAAGCACGCGAAACTGCCAGGGAATCTTTGAAGGCACTTCAAGACAGCATAGCTCCTGTTCAGGCTCGACGTACCGCCGCCAAGGAGACGCTTGATGCGAAGAAAGAGAAACTTGCGGACACCATAGTATGACACTCACTCAATATCGTTTCGCATTGCTGATGAGACATAGGTACAAGAACGCAATATCTATAGCGAGATAAAGGCTTCAGAAGCAGCAATAAGGAAATACACTACGCTGATTCGAGAGGAGCGTCATCGACAGGAACAAGCAGACGGTGGTCAACACGCCCAGAAGCTCGCCGATATTGAAGAAGCACAATCCAAGTTGGCGCAGGCCAAAGCATCCCTGGAGTCTCATAGAGAAACGCGTACGACCGTTGTCCAAAACCTTCAGAAGGCTAGAAAGGAGATGGACGATTTCAGGCCAACCAAAGCGCAAAAGAAGGAGCAGATTCAACAAAAACAGACGCTCATCCGAAATATGCAATCTGGCCAAGGGCACTGGACTGCTGGCTATGACCCTAATCTACCCAGCTTACTACGCGCTATTGAGGCTGAGCGAGGATTCAGAACTGCTCCTGTGGGACCGATGGGTAGGCATGTTCGCCTTCTAAAACCTGAATGGTCTTCAATCCTCGAGAAGCAAGCTGGACCATCCCTTAACTCGTTCGTCGTGACAAACAAAGCCGACGAAAGCATCCTCTCTGAATTAATGAAGAAGACGAGATGGTCAGTGACTTGCCTTGAGCCTTGTTGAATACGCTGACTTTCTAGCGTGGCGAACATTCTTATAGGTAACCCAAGACCGTTGGACACGTCGAATAAAGAGCCAAGTCCGGAGCTGGAGACCTGGATGAGAGTGCTGAAGGTAGGACTCGAGGTCGCCATACCAAGTCTTCACTAATCGCACCTAGATCGACAACGATCTTGTTCGCAACCAAATGATTATCGGCCAGGCAATTGATCAGACCGTGCTCATCAAGAATCGCACCACAGCCTTCAATTTCATATCAGCCGACGTTCGCCCTCAGAACGTGAGGCAGGTTTTTGCGATGTCCGATCAGAGGAGGGGAGCTGGCCATCTTTTCCAGCTGACTTCAGGTGGAGCTCCAAAGCTGGGACCAATTCACCCTTGGAACGGACAAGTTCGTATGCAAACAGACCAAGAATCTCAGCTCGGGTAAGTCAGCTGGATCTTTGCAACAAGTCGTTACTCACACACGTCTAGCTTTGAAAAGGAGAACTTGGCCCAGCTCCAGCAAGAATTGAAGGGCATAGAGGCGCAGGAGAAGGCCGTTCAAGGGAAGGTAGCGCAATGCAACAAAGCTATCGAGAGTTACACAACCGTTGAAAATCAGTTGAGAGTCCAACATCAACGTGCCGATGAACTTTCTGATCGTTTGAGAGACGAACTCGAGGCGGAGACTCCCCAAGCAGGAAAGCTCAAAGACTATGAGAAGCTGCTTCGAGAAAAGGAAGCAGAAAAAGAAGCCCTTGAAGCGTCTTTCCAAGATGCGCAAGATGCCAGAGCTGAAGACAAGACTGAAGAGGAAACTGCGGAGAAAGAGTATAGATCCCTGGAGCTGGAAGAAAAAGAGGTTGAGGCAAGGATCACCAAAACGTCAAAGAAGCTCCAAAGGCTAGAGCAGGCAAGAGAAGTTGCGTTGCAGCAAAAGAATCTCGCTATAGAGTCCTTCAGGTTCGCAGAAGGGGAAAAGGCGCAGCTTATCGGAGGGCGCCAAGAGCAGGCAAATATTGTCGAGGAGTATACGAGCAAGGCCACGGAAGTCTGCCTTCGTATTCCAGTTCCTCCAGGTGAAACTTACGAGGGTTTGGAAAGGAAAAGGGAAAGGCTCATAAAAGACTTGAAGAACAGCGAGGCCAGGTGAGTTCACTTTTCCGAAATATCAATCTAGCTAATGAGTCAAGGCTCGGGGCAACAAAGGAAGAACTTGTGCATGCTGAAATTGAAGCCAATGCCGCTCACAAAGAGGCCAAGGGACTCAAGGATCGTAGCCTCGAATTGATGTCAATACTCAAGGAGGCTTTAATAGACCGCCGGGACCGATGGGGGAAATTCAGGCGCTATATTCAAGCTGGTGCGCGTATCACCTTTACTTACCTGCTCAGCGAACGTAGTTTCCGGGGATCTCTCGAGATCAGCGCTATACACAAGACTCTGGATATCAAGGTAAGCCTCTTTCTTAATTCAATCTTGTGTATCAAAGTCATAGGCCTAACGCTGCTATAGGTGGAGCCTGATATTACCAAGAGCGACGAAAGAGGACGGCAGACGCAGACGCTATCGGGCGGCGAGAAGTCATTCTCAACGATATGCCTGCTTCTTGCACTGTGGGATGCGATGGGCTCGCCTATACGATGCTTGGATGAATTGTAAGAGTGATCATATCTACAAAACTTGAATGGGCCGGCTAACATGGAACTAGTGATGTTTTCATGGACAGCGTCAACCGGGATATTAGCATGAAGATGATGGTAAGCAAGCTCTCGTCTGTTGTCAAGAGCTTTATTGGGCCGAAAGAGACCGCTCACATAATCTACCGTTAGATTGAGGCCGCACGTCGCGCCGTTGGTCGTCAATTCATCCTGATTACTCCTCAAGCCATGGGAAGCGTCTCCATCCAGGAGGATGTCCGCATCATCAAGTGAGTTGATTCTTGAGTGAGCTATTCAGTTCAAAGCTAACAGCTGAGCAGGATGAGCGACCCAGACCGAGGGCAGACAACCTTGCCGTTTACGAGCTGATCTGGGCGCCCGCTGCTAGAATGGGTTGCAGATTTGTCATTGTGCTTCTCGTACTGACTTCCCTGGGCGTTCCGAGAGAGGCGATATACGGGAACACGGAGGTTTATGGTGGCGGCATTGCCTCTTGAACTTGCTATTGCAAGTTACCAACCGAAAAGAGCAGCTTCATGTGGTTGAGAGAGAGCACCCGCTAATTGACTGGCTTCTCGGTCTATGGATGGGATTTGATGTGACGTCAACGTTAGTGAAGCAGTGAAATGGCGAAGCATAGTAACTTGTAAAAGACACTACATCTGCAAGCCTGGGAATCGGAGTGATGGATGTTGAGCCCCGACTTTGAAGCCTTGGAAGGCCGCAGGCCTCAGACGTGGCGCTGGGTGGTACCTCTTGTAAGAAAAGTAGGCAATATACGGGACCAATCATATCGCAGCGATGCTGTGCATTTTTGGGGCAGCGGGAATCTCCGCCCGACGTCCAACCCTCTACGCGACCTCTCACCCAACTCAAGCCCAACACAACACCTACACTGCAAGCGCTCGGAGCTACATCTCTATTCCTCGCCGTGACCCGCTTCTTCTTGCTCTCCTCATGAGGGTTCCTGCGTTCCCGCCAACTGCGAGGAGTTCAGGTCGTTGAAACAACATGGCATCCGAATCCTCACCACCTAGCACGCCACGGTCCTCCAGGTCGAGCGGCGCAAACACACCCGTTGCCTACGACGATGATCTGGCCAGCTCTGCTCCTCCATCCCCGGAAGACGTGCAACTGTCCCCAAAGGTTGCCGACGAGGAGCTTGAACAATGCACAACCTCCGATGCGCCCTTGAGGGACCTTCCACAGGTCGACGACCACTCTGCGAAGCAAACTTTATCGAAGCTGCTGAAAGGTAAAGAGAAAGAATGGACAGATGTTGCAAGGAAGGGGCCGTTGCGGCTACTGGATCTTCCAGTCGATATTCTCAAGGAGATCATTTACCAGGTATATATAACATCGCGCATTATGTCCTCGTTCGAAAGGCTAATAGATTGGTGGTTGTAGCTCCCACACACCAACGATCTGACTTCGCTTGCGCTTTGCCATTCCGCCCTTCACAGTCTTACGATACCCTGCATCTACTCGAGATTCGACATTGTTTGGCCAGATGAGAGTACACAAACAGAGCCCAGAACCGGCGTCGATGCCCTAACATACGGACTAGCGACCCTCGTTATGGCCGAAGAAATATTTGGAGAAGCGCCACACCAAAACAACTGCCAAAACTGCGGTTCTCACGTCTCGACTACCCACATGGCTCGCAGCGCGCAACAGACCCCCTTCCCGCTTACCAAGCGCCGCCGTGGAAATTACTACGCTCAGTTTACCAAAAAGTTTTCCTTGGGGAATGGGCCACACGCTTGGGTGCAGGAGTACATGATTGCGAAAGAAGGCGGGAAGATGCTTGGCACGCTTGTAGCTCTTGCTGTGGCTCGCATGAAGAACCTGGAGACCTTTGTGTGGGATATGCCCACTGGGGTTTTGAGGGATGTATGGCTCGCATTGTCTTCCCTAGCTGACCGAACAGATGGCGAGGATTGCCGGCTCGAGCGATTATGGATACGATGGCATGACAACACAGGCGACTCCCCGAGTCCTATACCGCCCCCGCCTATGATGCTCAACAATGTGCCACCACCACCGAATACGGCTCACCCTAGTGGGGCGGGTGCGACACAGGCTCCTATTGTGGTTCCGGTACATTATTCCTCTTCCTCGGCTGCTGCAATCGACAGGGTCGAGAATCCCACGTTCTCCGTTATTCCTCCACTCAAGAGTCTGAGCGTATTGGACATCGACGAGCTCCCGTATCTTGATGAAATGGCGATATTGATCGCTCGATCACAGAGGGGCCTACGGGAGCTACGGATCGGCATAGCACGTCATGCTCAACAACGAGACTGGGTAACGGCATGGGATGGAGACGGCATACAACAAGTGGATTACAGTACAACTTGGACTGCAGCCAGCTCCATTAGCGAGAAACGCCTTGGAGGGGTACTGGGTACTCTTGTCGGACGGGTCTACAATATGCGACACAACGACGAAATAGTGGCCAAAGCAGTTAAACCGCACGTGTCTCCGGAGCGTCCAGTCGCAGTTCCAGAGCCTGTCAAAACATCCAGCGAGTCCAACGCTCCTGTGAACGAGCAGATTGCTGGACCGGAGCGAGATATGGAGCTAGAATCAGAGCACGGGGATGGCGCCCTAGAAGAACTATCTGCTCAGGAGGGTGTCAGCCTAGTCGGCAATGGATCCATACCGCCCATCGAGGAACAAAACATGCTTCCAGCTAACAGTGTACTTGAGGACGCGATCACTGGGCCTGCTACTGCTCCCACGGAATCACACCCGTCTAGCAATATAGCAGAGCCAGCTATGCCAGACCCTAGCCCTACCATAGCTGCCAACAGCTCGACGATCATGAATCTCGAAGAAACACACGGCCCACTTCTCAACGGCAAGTTGCGATTAGATACTCTCGAGCTTGAGCGTGTTCCTCTATCGGTGACAGTCTTGCTGAAAGCTTTTGACTGGTCTTTGCTTACAACATTGACGTTGTTGCACTGCCATAATCATGAGCAGTTGTGGAAGTCTCTGCGGCGTACCTTTTCTCCTCGAGGGTCCCAAACGATTTCAGGTTCTAGCTACTCAAACCCCACAAAGGCCTATAAGTCTTCATATCTCGGCCGCTCCGACTACGCTTTGAATCTGAAAAAGATACACACGAACGCAGTGTCGCCTTCGCTGATTGCCTTCCTGAAGGAAACTCTTGCGCCAAACAGTTTGGAAGTTCTATTCCTCCAAGAAGGCCGATCGTATTCATCGACGGTCACAGTCGAAACTATCTACCGAGGAGCATTACGAAGGCACCGAGGAAGTCTCAAAAAATTGATGATAGACAGTAGCGAGAAAGGACCAGACGGACACACAAGTTCAAGTTCAAGATGGAGGAGATGGATGCTGAATCGCGAAATTATAACATTCATTACAAGTGGTCGAATGAGCGGCTTAAGAGAGTTGGCCGTGTCTATTGATTATAGAGATTGGGTACGTGGCTATAAAATATCCTTCAATAGGCGAGGTACTAACTAGTTTCAGCATTTCTTCCTTCAGCGACTACCGTTTATTCTCCATGTCCGCTCGCTTTATATCCCTTTCATTGCCGACCATGCTCACGGGAACAATATCGAACCCCGAGAATTGGCCATGCAGGTCCTGGATATCGTTCACTTGCGACCAGAGATCGAGATTTGCTATATGGGAATATCTGTCAAGTGCTTTGAGATCCTGGAAAACAAGTCGTCCAGTTACGATCTTCGCCAAGAGAGCAACACCAGCAGCACTGATGGGCCGGCCGGAGGCGCCATGGGCGGCGCTTACGTGGCGAATGATGCAATGATGTCGGATGAAGAAGACGAAACGGAAGACGAAGACGACGACGACCTAGATGGTCCGGTCGGAGCCGCGGGCGACGGCGACGAGACCGAGTCTGACGCGTCTGAAGACATGCACGACGACTCTGATGGCGATGACTCTTTCTTGCAGGATGACAGGAAAGGGCCGAGACTTAGGCTGCGAGAAATTCTCTTTTATGATGACAAGGTCGCCATATTCAAGGCTAGGCATGGCCGTTTGTAGCGTTGCTAGGATTTCGGTGTTTTGGGTTCCGTTCTATTCACCACGCAGGCGACTCAGGTAATTGTCTAGGGTTGGTTTTGGAGTCGTTGGGCGTCTCAGAGTCTTCGGGCTTTTTTGGAGTTAGATGGGGCTTGATGAATGAATGCACGTGATTGCGTGGATTCAGCCCTACATGGAGCTTCACAAATGTAGTTGTAGATCATGAACTTCCTTCAATCAACCATGTTGATGCTTCACCCACGCTGTCCCGCTGCTGTGATGCGAAGCTGCTCCTACCATTTTACGTGAAGTAGGGACAATACCTCCGCCTACTTTTCTGTCTAGGACGCGTCGAACACCCCGCTGCCACTACACACCATGGACCACCAGAGTCTGGTCTTCGCGTCTGTGTTCCCAGTACCAGCACTCTCGCATACGACACCTACGCCGATTGCTACACCCGAGCTTGGATTTACAGCCCCCGGGCAATCATTTGGAGGGCCCTTTGGTGGGGCGAGTGCAGGTAGTCAACACCGCGAGGTGAAACGCAACCTTGCGTGGAGCACAGCAACCAGGTTCCTGAGCCTACCCAAATTGCCACACGACGAAGGCCACCTCAGCGCGAGAGTTGTACATATACATAAAGGGAAGGATGTTGTTGAGGCTCTGGAATACTTGCTGGTCGGCGAAGGGCAAGGCGAGGAGGGCAAAGAAGAAAGCTTGGTGCGTACGCCGAACGGAGCGAAGGCCCCAGTAGAGCTGATGGACATATAGGTAGATTGGTACACGAACGAAGTCAGGATACATTTCGTCAACTACGTACATCCGGCATTGCGGTCGATATGGGACAATGTAGGGTACATCCTTAAAAACTACGGAAAAAGGTCGACAGCTAACGTACTCAGGAAATCGCGTGCCAGAACGCGTGGGAAGCCCTTGAGGAGACCCAGCGAATACTGCTGCAGGTCCAGCAGCTATACCTCCAACCCTTCAACAACCACATTCTCCCCATCTTAGAGCACGAGAGCGCCAATACAACCTCGAGTACAATACGACTAGATACCACAGCCGAGGACCAACACATATTTGCTAGCTGGAAGTTCCAACGAGATCTGCATGGACTGTTCGCACACGCTCTTCCACCCCAACGATTTTCGAAGACCCTCAGCTACGTGCTTTACAATGGAGGGTGTCGTCTTTTCCGCGTATATGTGGACAACGGACTAGGCTTCGTTGGTGGTGATGCGTTGGACGACGTTCCGAAACTACGAAATGGCATACTACAGCTGCTTCGAGGCCTACAAGACGTTGGACTAGGGGGAGAGCAGGCGCAGAAGGCGTTCGCTCACGCCATGGACAAGCTTATGGGTTCCTTCATTGTCAGCCATTACATGAAAGTGGACTGGTTCTCTCGGAAATCTATCATCAATCATCTAAGGCAGTGGGTAAAGGATGGATTCAGCCCTCTTGTGCGGCAAGTCATGGAGGTTCTGGCAGATGAACCCAAATCGGTGCAGGCGAACGATGTCCAACAGTGGCAGGATATGGCCATTGGGAGACTGGGAAGGGCGCGAGTGGAAAATCTGTTTGATTTTATCATCAATTGGGACAAGTCGCTGGGTGCGATTCTGGACATCAAGGTACTATCTCATGTCTTGTTATACCTCAATCCGGCCTCAGCAATTCTGAGCCCTTCACTTTCATTTCTAACCACATCGTTAGGAATACCTCAAGATGCCAGGAGCGAAGGTTAATCTCTCTAATAGCTTCTCACAACAAGTCTCGAGGCGGTTGCTCCATGCCGGTGCTACCACAACCTTCATTCTCAATGTTTACATTTATGTAATCCGCGCCTTCAACGAGCTCGAACCTAATGGAGTGCTGCTGGAACGCGCAGCTCGTCCAATTCGTCGATATCTAAAGGGGAGAGAGGACACCGCGCGTATCGTTATTTCCAGTCTTCTCACAGACGTCGAAGATGAAAATGCAGCCAAATTCGGCCCTACAAGTGAAATCTCACATGAAATTGCTGCAGAAATGCAGAAACCTATTGCATCGTTTGCCCAGGAACAGGACGATGACCTGAATTGGAGCGACATGAACTGGCAGCCGCACCCGATGGACGCGTCCCCGGACTATAGGAAATCTAAGGTCGAAGACGTGATTTGGTTCCTCCTGACGCTGTACGATCGGGAGGACTTCATCAACGAGCTGAAGCAAATACTAGGCGACTACCTCCTCCGTGGACACGATCCAGAATACGAGAAAGAGACACGCCTGCTCGAGCTGATCAAGCTCCGCCTCGGCGACGACAAGCTTCAAGCATGTGAAGTCATGCTCCGCGACGTACTCGAATCCAATCGCATCAACGCCTCGATCAACGGGGAGAAGAAACCCGACGAGTCCGCGATGCCCTTGCCCATAACACCCAGCCCTCACACGCCCGCAAACAACCAAGCCCAGCCTCGCACTCCAGCAGCAGCACAAGCCCGATACCCGGCCCCTTCTACCCCTGTTGCGGCGCTCATCAAACAACCACCAGCAGAACATACCCTCAACGCGCAAATCCTCTCCTCCTTCTTCTGGCCCCCCCTCCGCGAAGACGAATTCCACGTCCCCGCTCCCATCGCCACGCTGCAACGCGAGTACGAAGCACGCTTCGAGCGCGTCAAAGGCATGCGCAAGCTCCGCTGGCTCCCCTCGCTCGGCCGCGCCAAAGTCGAGCTCCACCTCACCGACCGCACCGTCGACGCCGAAGTGCAGACCTGGCAAGCAAGCGTCATCTACGCCTTCCAGGCCCTGCCCGCCGAGAATCGAAACTCGAAAGCCGAAGAGGGCGTCGCACGCGCCGTCCCCCAGCTCGTCGAACTGCTCGAGATGGACGAGGGCCTCGTGCGCAACGCGCTCGTCTTCTGGGTCGGCATGGGCGTGCTGCAGGAAGTGCGGCCGGACGTCTACGCCATCCTCGAAACCCTGCCCAAGCCCTCCGCCGCCGACATCACCGCCACCGACACGGCGGGCAACCCTACCACTTCGACGGCTGTTGTGGCGGCGGCCGCGGCGGCTGCGGCGGCGGAACTGCAGCCGTCGGGCGTGGTGTCGACGACGGAGCAGCTGGCGCAGAATAAGCCGCTGTACCGGCAGTTTGTCATGGGCATGCTGACGAACCAGGGCAATATGCCGCCGGTGCGCGTGCTGATGATGCTGAAGATGGTGGTGCCGGGGGGTTTCCCCTATGGGGTTGAGGAGGTGCGGGCGTTGTTGGAGGAGTTGGTCGAGGAGGGGAAGGTTGGGGGAGTTGGGGATGTGTTTGGGGTTCGGAAGTGAAAAACACGCTTCAGGGGGCATACCAAAGTAGGTGTAAGAAGGGTGGGCCATGGAGGCGGTTAATGACGCCCACGTATCACGATCACGAGCACAAGAACGGAGAGAGAGAGTGAGAGAGTCCATCAATGAAGAAACGTTTACAATGTTTATTTATGTACTCGGTGGCATCTACAGACAACAACGACACGCAGAGTTGTCGTGGTTGTGGAGAACTGCCTTTGCTCATTACCCCTATTCGAACTCCTGTGGACAGAACACAAGACAAGAAATTCCACGGCATTTTTCCTTTGACACACGCGCCGCTTTCGTTCCCTTGCCCAATCGCGTGGCGTACTTTTCCGTTAGCTAGTTAGCACCGTTTCCGTTTCCCGTAATCTAATCCCGTCCCAGTTCCATTCGTTCCAGACCAGAGTGCCGTCCCTACAGAGAAAGAGAGAGAGCAAAGAGGGGAAGAAAAAAGTGAAGAAGAAAAGAAGAAAGACCGGACCTAATGAAAGGAGCTGGGGTATCATAAGGTGGGGTGTGTGCGGTATATTTGGGGAATCTCAAAAGCACGAAGTTGTTAAAGAAGTTGAAAAAAAAAAAAGAGAAACTGGAAGGGGGGTCTGAACAAGCCGAATCGAGAAAGCCACCAACACCGAGAGACCAGGGTAGGGAAATTGAGATCCGAAGCTGGTTGACAAGCTGGGAAGTCATCTGCCAGTTGAGGATCCCGATACCGAAAGGAAACGCTAGAACGCTACAGTAATTGCAAAAAGACACGGCCGTGGCAAGGACATAACCGAACCCGAGATGTACAACAGAGACACAGTGTTGGAGACGTGGTAGAGGACAGGAGGAGCTAGTCGCTGGAATGGTGTGCTTCTAGGACACAGCGAACAGGGTTGCGGAACGTATATTGGTGAGACAGGAGTGGTGTTGCCCATATGTCGAGTAACACGAGATCAGGTGCCGAATTCCTTGATGAGCGACGACAGGAGCGTACAGAAGCGCACGTGGAGCTCGACGAAGAAGTCTTCGCGGCCCACAATCTCAGCCAGGCTCTTAGCACGCATCACGTCACGCGACACGCGTGGATAGCCGTCTGGATCAACCTTCTTCGCAGACAGGAATGACGAGACGGGCGTGATGTTGCGCGTGGCGGGTGAGCTGGCGGTCGAGAACGACAGCTTCTCCTTCTGTGGCGACGGGAAGGCGGGCATGGACTGTGCCGAGGTGCTGAGTAGCGGCGGTGTAGTAGCGACAGCGGTCGAAGGGCGGGTGAAAGCCAATGGCTGGTTGAAGGGCGATGCAGCCGATTCCCGCTCTAGGACCTTGTCGGCCATAGCGATGATGCGGTTGGCGATGCTCTCGAAGACAGCCGTTACTTTGACCATGGCTTTGCCAACCCGCCAGCTGTCCCGTCCGCCCAGGGCGATCAGTGCGTACGTCCGTTTCTGGCCACGTGCACGGGGATCGGGGAGGCGGAAGATGTAGGCTATGGTGTATCCGACTATTGGGTCACCGAAGTAGAGGGGACCAGAGGGCTTTCCACAGGGGAGCATCTCGCAGGACAAAGTTCGGATACATGACCGTCTCAGGAGAGAAAAGGTCGAGGGGGAAGTCGGTTGGTGGGTCGTGAGGTACGTCAACGTATGGGTGTGGGTGTTGCGAGGCATATACATGGGCGAAGAAGGGGAAGAGTTGGGCAAGCTGGAGCGCGAAGCCGTCGAGGACTTGGACTGCTCGGCGTCAGACGATTCTGGCGAGCTGTTGTATTCATCGGACTGGGGCGTAGCTGGGCCACGCGCGAGTACTGGCTGGTTGGTTCGCAGCACGGGACTGCTGCTCTTTCCTCTCCCATCTTTCGAAGGACTGCCAGGTGCTCCGTCCGGGAGACGCTGGCTGACATTCTTCGGGACGAGAAAGGTGCAGTTGGCGCAGGAGTCGTTCTCGTCCTCGACACTGCCGCTGTACCGTCTGGTGAAGTCGGTACCGCTTGCCACGCTGGGGAAGTACGGGTTGTGTCTGCTCCTCGGGGACGTCGGGCTAGTCGGCGGCGTCTCGAACGGCGAAGACAGCTGCGGAAGCCGGCTGGCCAAGGAACCGTGGCCGTTGTCGTATAGGGCGTTGTATGGGTGGGCGGACCGAGGCGGCTCGTCGGATGGCGGCGTGACGCATGGGTGGTGGCAGGTCTGGCACGGGTCGGGAGGGGAGATTTGCGTGCAGAGAATCGGGGTCGGGCCGTGGACCTCGCAGAAATGAGCCAGCGATATCTGTGACGGAGATCAGCCACGATGTCCCGGGACGGCGGCGCGCGTGGTCGAGGCGTGGGTGCAGCGGGAATGGCGTGCGCATCCACGCGGAGCTTAGCAGTCCCAGGCGCGTGGGCGGCTTACCGTGAAATCCATTTCCTCCTCAACGTTCCCGCTATCTACGCCGACATGGTGGTTGCGCGAGCGTCGTGGGTGTGCGAGGTGGCTCAGCTGACGCTGCCGTCGACCCCCTACCTGGGCGCGCGGAGGGTGTGGTGGTCGCTCTGAGGCGCGCCGGGAAGGTAGTGGTGTGCGGTCGGGCGGCTGTGAGTGGCGAGCGTCGCGCTGTCGTCGCGGTCGCCTGGGACGGGCCCGTGGGAGGTCCGTAGATCAGGGGCGCAGTGCAGAGATGTGGTGTGGAGGGCCGGAGCGTGGTGTTGAGGCCGAGGGGGGGCGGCGACGGCGTGCAAACGGCTACATGGGGAGCACAAAGGCTTTAAGGCAAGTCAAGGACAGCAGCGCTCGTGGGAGCACGTCGGACAGCACACGGTGCGGGCAAGGGGAGGGCGGTCGGGGAGGGCGGGTTGAGGCATGAGGATTGATTTGTATATGGCCAGGGCCATGGCCACGGCCATCCGCTGGCCGTCCTGACGTCCCTCATCCCTCGTTGGGCTCCGCTCACCGCCATGAGCCCGTGCCGCTTATCGCTGCGCCCGCCATTGGCCCTGGTTGGCGGTCCAGCACACGCGACAGACACACGCCGCGTGCCGCGCGCAGGGCTGCCCCAGATATACGCACCCTGCCGAATGCGGCATCCGGTCCGAATTGCGGGTGAAGTCGTCGACGGGCTGCCGCGGGCCAGTTCCCATGCGCTCTCATCGTTTTCTCTCGCTCTCTTTCATCTGGCTTGGTGTTTGCATCGTGTTCGGGTGCATCCCCCAAGGCACAGGGCAGGCCACGGCGCCCCGCCGCTTGCACGCAGCTCGCCATGATGAACTACCACTCCCACTACGCCGACGGCTGCAACACCAGCAGAGACGATCGAAGCGCTTGCTCCCCGCCCCTGCGTCGCCTCGACCACGGCTCCACTGCTGACGTTCAGCCCTTTGCGCCCCTCTCCATCTGGTGCGTCTTCCCGCGATCCCTACGCGTCTCCAAGAACCTCCAGAGACCGACTTCTCCCGCCCCCTGGGGATTGCCACGATCCTCGCCACCACCCCCCATTCAGCTGGCTCCTCCGCTCTCCGCAATTCTGCCTGTTGTCAGAACCCGGGGTAATTGCTGCCATTGCAGCGAGCCCGGTGATGCTCCGCAGTTTGCGCCTCCCAGCGTCGTCGCCGGCTGAAGTCTCGTCCTTCATTTCACGCAAGACTTTGCTTCCTTCTGCGGGCCACCCTACCGAGTAATCCCGCCTGCCCTCTGGTCGCCTTTTGAATCTTCCTTGTCAGCGCCGCACGACGGATTTCCGCTTCTGGTGGACTAAAACTTGTCCAACGCCATCAAGTGGAGCGATGCATGGACCCCATCGGACCGTTGAACGCCACGCTGGAAGTCGGCAACGCCTGCAGGGTCTCCAATGTCCTTCACTGCCCCTCAACACCTGACTCTCTATTATGTAGGCAATCTAGTCTTTTGATGACTAGGATTGTTGCTTGCGGGACTACTAACCGTCGTCAAGTATTTCCCGTTGGAAGCCACTTGCTAGACTGCTTGGAGCATCGCCACGGCAGGTTCCATCGGCTGCTCTCCACACCACCAACCACCACGACGCTACTTGTAGCCTCTCTCGTAATAAGCCTCAAAACAATTCGCCGGCAACGCCATCTCGGGAGAGGCCGATCCTCTTAAGCCGAGTCTTTCCCGGCCACACCTTCGGCTTCTCTGATCAGGCGAAAGAGGGCATGCGACCACACAGACCAACAGCTTGCGATGAAGATGCTGCGAGCTAGGATTCTAAAGGCCTGCAGGTGGACCGGACCTTCTCCGCTTTCGAGTGACCCTCGATGCTCGATGCTACAGGCATCGCTCGGTCATCATTGGCCTCCAGATGTCTAAATGGGCAGATGGGATCGAACATCCAATCACCTATGGGAGTACTCCGCATTGCCGGTGCAGGCCGAGAGCACTTCCATGTTAGGCGGAGCGCAAGGAGGGCTGACAGCTGCTGACTTTCGCCAAGGATGCTCCGTCTCCACATGCAATGCTTGTCGGCAGTAAGAACGGATGAGAGTGGCGATGAAGTGATGTTGAGGCTTGGGCCGAAGAGACTCGGCTTAGCGTCTCTATCACGTGACTGGATTGGGCGGGACCAGTGAAGGATTTCTCCCAGCGAGGGGATGAACGGGTAAAGTCAAGGGCGTTAGTCTCTGTTGGCCACAGAGGTCCAGCACCGTCTGGGGTGGCCTGGAGAGCTACTAGGTGTGTTGAAAGGGTCGTTTTCTAACCCACCATATTGTACCAGGGAGCCTCAAGCGGTGTCAAGCAAGTGTACACAGTCTGGATGGAGCAATGGAGTCTCAAAGTATCGTTACTCGGGAAGGCTAATGCAAGAGACGTTCAAAGTTAAGTGTGCGAAACCCCGCCTTTCGAGGTGCAAATGGATGACGGTTCTTTAAAAGAAGACTGAGGGAGATATGAACACGCGGGGCATGGAAAAGGTGGCACACTAATTCTAGAAAAGCTGTCTCGTGTGTACGCCTGTCTGCCACTGCTTGGGTTGCTTCAATATGTTTTCAGGTCTAAAGAAGATAGAAGCTCTTTGCCCTAGGCTATGTGGAAACTTGTTGAAGCACTTCATGCAGCGGCAGACCGGTGTACACACGGGCAGAGTACTTGATGAGTGTGCCACTTTTTTTCATGCCCAGCGTGATGAAGTAGACATCTGCATACCTTGCACAACACGCATGACGCTGGAAACAGTCCACTGAACTCAACACTAAGTTATCCAGCATTGGACGCAAACATATATACCACTATATCACACATCACACATCACATGGGCAAATCAATGAAACTTTGACGGATCATATCATGATATTCATATCCCTATAACCCAGATATCCTATCCCAATCCGATCAAGACTCCCAGCCATCAGCTGCATCAGCGAGGCTGTTATACCAGTCTGTGGTATGCAATCCGCCCCAACCATCTCTAGTTGGAGAACTTGTCGGGCACCTTCTTGCCAGTAGCCTTCTCGAACAAGCCGCGCGCGCCGTCGGTCTCCAAAACCATGTCAGCAAACGATGTTTCCGACCGAGGAAGTGTTAGGCGGGGGAAGGAGCAACCTACGATCTTCTCGTTGACGCCGCGGTTCTTCCCCGGGTCAGCGCCGTACGCGCCACCGAACTTCTTCTCAACGGCATCGAGTCCTGTCAACCCGTCCGTTAGTCACCGCTACTTTTGATGCAGGAGGCGGAGGCGGAGGGCGAGGGCTGCATGCAACATACCCTTGTCGACGTAGTCCTCGTTACCAGACGCGTTGGTCTGCTGGGCGTTGCCTTGGTTGTTCATGTTGACTGGTATCGGTACTTTGAAGTCTGTGTGGTAAAGTGTGAAAATGGTGTTTGGTAATGTAAGTTGGAGTGAACTGAATTGAACGCCCTCAGCAGATCAGGGTCCAGCCCTATTTAAACAACTCTTGCAAAAGGACTTGGCAGCTGCCCCTCCTGCCCCCCCAATCTCCCGTTCGCAAACCCACCCGCTGGTTTCCATGATGCGAAACCTGCTCCGCTCCTTTGTTGGCTGTCCTACCGCAGTTGCTTGCCACAATCGAGATCCGGTGACGTCAATGCGCTCATGCAAGACCCTGGACGACCCCCGCAGCGGGGCCGCTGAGTGGTCGACGGCCTGCGCGACGACGATAAGCTCAGATCGATATGACGGCGTGCGGCGTGCGAGCTTTGGGCCGCGTGCTGGGCGTTGATGGTGTGTTTCTGGGCGCAAGCGCCTGGAATTGGCTTGTGAAAGGTGGCTGTTAATATCTTACTCTGAGGTGTGATGGAGAGGCATCGTCAAGATGACCGTTGTATTGCCCTTCGCCCATCTGCGGAGCACCCCCTTCAGGAGACAGGAGTAGCATTAGATACGTAAGAAAGGCAGAGCCACGTTCATTAGGTCTGAGGGCGGTGGCATGAGCAACGCAGAAGTCTTCGTGTTTACGTATCGAAAGGTATCATCCAAGCCGAGCCATAACACAACACCCCAGCCCATAGACAAGAAACAAGAAACCAACTCCCCCCAACCCCTATCCTGTCCTTCATCAATCAGCCCCCAATTGCTTCCCGGGAAATGAAATCGTGACAGCGCCTCCCTCTCCCCAACGCCAAAACTCCGCTCATTATGCAACAAGGCTGTACATCGTACTCGAGTTACGAGTGACTACTGCTACCCAACTGAATGCACATCTTAGTCCTCAAACACATCCTCATCATCATGCACACCCATTGGATCCGGCTCTTCGAGGCACTTCTCCGCCTCGTCCGAGACAAAGGTCTCGTAGCCCTCGAGGTGGGTTTGGATGTGCACCTTGAACTTGATGATGTCGTTCAGCATGCGCTCGATCTCGGTGTGGAGTTCCTCGCGGAGAGATGCTGCACGCAGGGTGAGCTGTTCGTACCTATTTGAGATTCAGATTAGCAGCTGTCACTGGCTTGCAATAATAGTATGAGAAGACTCACTCAAGATTCGTACTCATCTCCCGTTGCTCCATGACCTGGACGCTGTCGCTCAAACCCGCCCTCATTTTCGCAAGCTCCTTCTCCATCTTCTCGATTTGCGCGTCGCTGGCCATCTTCTGTGCGTTGGTGATTTCGCGAGTCTTTTCAAACTCCTCCTCAGCCGCGCGGACTTTGTGACCTAATCCCTCGACTTCAGACTGTTTATCGTCCATGGCCTCCTTGATCTTGTCGAGGAGGTCGTGGTTGTTCATGTCCGCCTCGAGCGCAGCATTGCGCCTCTCGCTGATCTCCTTGCGAAGAGAGAGGATATTGGTCTTGACGGTTCCGCGGAGGTCGAGGTTCAAGAGCTGGTGAGGCTGGTATCCATTGCCTGAGTCTGCAAGGAGCCGGTCCGAAGAGTCTTGCCCTTGAGATGCGCCCACTTGGGAGCCAGAGAAGTTCGGCCCATCGTTGGTAGTGATGACGATTTCATATTCAAGCCCTTTCGCATTGGCAGCAGTGGCTGGTATGATACCAATCTGATAGCCGAGTGAGTTGTACTTTTCGACTGTCCGCTCAAGTTCGTCGAGTTTGCGAAGTGCTTCGATTTCTTTCTCTGCGACTTTCTTCCTGGTCTCTTCAAGGCGTGCGCTAGTAGACTCGACGCCCTTCTGTAGTCGCTCGCGCTCTGTGTTCATGCGGTCGATATCGCTGATAGTTATCCCTCTGCTGTCAACAATTTCTTGCAGACTTTGCTTCTCATTTTCAGCCTCCTCCAGCTCTGCCTCGGTCTTGCGAATTTCTTCCTCTAGAAGTTTAACCCGGTTCTCATATCTTTCGACTTTGCCTTCCAGATTGTCATTGTACTTCTCGAATTTGGCCTTATCTTCCTCTAGGATCTTGATCTGGTCGTTTAAGCTATTAAGTCGGGGTCCGCTCTTCCCTAGCTCGTCTATCTGGTCTTCTAGTGCCTTGTGCTCAGCCTGTAGGACCTCCAACTCCTCCAAGTGATGAGAATTCGCTTGCTCGAACTTGGCGGCCATCACCTCAACATGCGGTGCGACCAGCTTTGCCGGATCGTCGTCTTCGCCATCGTCCTCAACGTGTAACCAGGTTTGATATGCGTCAGAGAGGAAATCGAAGATGATCCTGTCGTGTAGGACGTCGTGGCCCGCTTCGGCGCACACATCGTCGTAGCTGCCCGCGTTGTACTGATCCATCATTCGAGCAAGCTGCATCATCCAGTGTAGCAGCCCTAGGAATGTGGACCAATTATTTCCACCCACGGCCGCGATTTGAGACTTCATAATTGATTTCTCGAACGGATAACGCAACTGTTTAAGGAGTGCTGGTACCTCGGCGTCGATAGACTTTTGGAAACGATATGCCGGGTCGATACGGTGATATAGCCACTGGAACATGCAGTTGAAGTCCTTTTGCGTTGGGGAGCTCATGGACTTGTGAGTGAGAGAGTGCTTTGCTTCCATCTCAAAGTTCCCATGTGTAAGGTACTCCATGAGCTCTTGTGCCATTTGCGCCCGCACCGACGCGTCCTTTAGTCGTCTGGGGTCTACCGGCATCGCAGCGGTGGCTGGCGTAGTTGTGAAAAAGCTTTGGCGTTGTCCCATCCCACCCGCGCCAGACGACGGTCGCGCTCTAAACACGCTGCTTCGACGCTGTGAGCTCTGGTCCTGGCTAAGTGCGGACGCGGGTGTTGTGAGCCCTGCGCCAGGCGCAAGACTCTTGCGCCCAGTGCTTGCGCCGCCAAACATGTTGTTTGTCGAATTGCGATGCGCGGATTGGAAACCGCCCATACCTGCAAGATTGTCGCCAGAGGAGGAGCGCTGGAAGATTGGCTGGCTCGGGCGGCCAGGTGCGAGAGACATGCGCGATCCAGAGGTTGAGCGCGCGTGGTTCGTGGTGAAAGGGCCGCCGAATGCGCTGTTTTGCATGTTCGAAACGGAGTTGGAGCGCTTCATCGCGGAAGCCGGCATGGGAATTGCGGAGGGATTGTGCGCGATGCCGCCCAGCGGCTGCGTTGTGAGAGTCAGAAATGCGACGAAGCAAGGAAGCTGCGGCGTGAGATACGACTTACCTCGCGCGGACGGCGGATAGAGAAGACGCCCGTTTCTTGGGCCATTGGGTTGTATGGGCACAGGCAGCTATTGATACAAGTGTATGCTGGGGGCCTAAGAGCTGTTGGTGGTGGGATGCTGGCGGTAAGATGCGGTGTATGATGGGGGATGCGCTGGGTGAAATGTTGTGTTGATGTTTTGGCGGCAAACATAGGACTGCCCAGCAACAGCCTTCTGATTGGTCGAGCCAACTCACCACCAAAACATGCAACACCAAATCGGAACTTTAATGCCAAGCAGAATTAGCACTTTACTCGACTCCTCACTACGCGCACATATTCACTTAGTGTCAATATTTGCAAGTGCTTCAATGCGTTTTTGCAGAGATTGAACAAGAGTCCGAAGCTGCCGAAGTTAACCTACTTTCAGCGAACATGATAATCGTACATGAATCAGGGTATACCCAGTAAACGAGAAGGACATCAGACGCGAATCCAAGAGCCCAAGTATAGCAAACAAGGATGCAACAGAAGCACGTATCCTAGATCCGCTGTTGTCACATCCTGATGACCTTCCCTCCTACTACACTGCAGCAGAGCAATCTACCAACCCGCTCTTCCCACCACTAACCCCGAGCAACGACATCTTGACCATGCTAGACAATTATTAGCAGGCCTCCTCTGCAAAGCACGCACCCATAACCACTTACGCAACAACGAACGCCCCATTCCACGCCACCTGATTCCCCACAAACCCCTTGAACGGCCCCTTCACATCGTTCTGCGCCGCCAGGTTCTTATCGCTCTCAAAAGTGAACGGCGCCGTCCCGGCCAGCATCTGTCCGTAATACGCCACATCCCAGACGTTCGGCGTAGTGTCCTGAGCCGCGCCTGCCTTCGCCTTGTTGACGAAGAACTGCTCCGACGTTGTGTGCGCCCCAATTAGCGCGGCGAGGTCAGTTGCAGTGAAGCCTTTGGCTTTAAACATGTTGAAGAGCTGGTCACCGCTGCCTGTTACCGAGGGAAGTTGGCCCGGGGTGGAGGGCGTGGTGGAGTCCTTGCGGCCGGCGTAAAAGGGCATTGGGGGCCCAAGGGGGCAGACTTCAACGGCGATGGCTGGGTATAGCTGTCAGTGGATGTAGGATGGGGAATACAGCAAATGTGCTTACCTCCAGCAAATTGAATAAGATCGGCCATACCTACCCCATACTTCGCGCGAACTGTCGGGAGTTGCGCGCATATGTCTTCGAGGCCATTGTTTTCGCTGCGGTCGCATTCGCCGCTGAGCATCAGAGACCCGTTGCAGCCGTCTACGAAGCAGTCGTGGAAAGCCGCACGAATAGCTTGTCTTCGAGTGGATTAGTTGACGTCTTGGCTTCAAGTTGGGATGGCGGTCTTACCGCGCGAGGTTATTGCAGCCTCCTACCCCGAGGAAAGATAGCTTAAGCTCTGTAGCGATTGTCCACCACACTTGTGGACAAAGCGCCCGTGGTGCAATTTCATACGGTACGGACCTCTTCGCTATCCGTAGACCTGACTCAAGGTGCTTGTCTGGCCAGGGCGACGTTCCCGGCACGGTCAATGCATGCACTAGACTATACGTGCCAAGGAGAAGCAGGAGTGCTGAGACATGCATTGTAGCGGGCTAAAAACGAACCAGACTAACTCTTGACCTGAGAGGAAAGGCTTGAAGAGGTTATGAAAGATGAATCAAGAGGCGTGATCTATCTTCCAACGCCACGCGGACCGGACGCCATGTCTTTATACTAAACACGACACGGTAACTCATTGTGAATAAGGAGATTCTGTCGAGCTTAGTTTGCTGCAGCTGCAGTATCGTTTAGTGAACCCTTCGGTCAAGGACTATCAGTCGTGGTTCGTATTACATTGCGGAAGGAACCAGACCATCGCGAACCTGCAGGAGGACGAGGGGCCCGCCGAGCCGCATCCCCTGATGTTTCTCAAAGCCTGTCGACTTCTTGAGAGGGCAGGTTAGCATTCATGTCATATGTGCGAGCGGAGATCATTCTCCCCCTCAACAGACCACTAGTCTTGGGAATTTGGAGTACTGGTCTTCAGCCATTGGAAAAGCTAGTCGCTAGTTGAGGCGCACTCGGAAGAACATCTCGTGTCCGCTTTCAATTGTGCGCATGGGTCACAGCCTTCAAGACTAGGCCGAGGAGAATGTCTAAATAAAGCCATCGGATGGAGGATGTTCCCAGTTCCCTCGAGCTGTTGTGTCCTGATCGGGACTGTGGGAGCGTGAACTCTTGCGCAGGCCCGAATGCTTCTCTCTAGTGACGTCATCTACTTACCGCAATCATGGCAAGAGATGCAACAGAGATCGAAGAGGGGGCCTAATGAAGAACAAAGTGAATATCAATCTGTGGCGTCGCTAGAAGCCGTTGAAGGTGTTCAAGTCGCGACGCTCGTGGCTCTGTGAAGTCAAAGATGTTTGGCTCGGAGAAAATTTCGACGCTCCGTGAACGCCTCCATGTGGCATCTCTCCTCGTGGTTTAGGCTGGGGATCGCCTTGGTCACTACCGTTTTGAACGGTGCAGTGGAACACTCGAAGAGCGGTATTCCAAAGACTCAGAGACTGTACGCCCTCCACCATACGCGATATCGAGCAGCTAGCACAGTTCAGCTGCAAATGGGCCCAGTGATTGGCCAGCATACTTTTGGAGAGCCGGTCAGCAACGTAAAAGTGAGTCAAACTTCTGCAGATGGAGTTTCTCGACATGAAAGACTATCGCATGCCTAACATGAATCAGCACGCTTTTGCAGCGTATTACAGAAGTTAGCATGAGCACAGGCAGGTGGTGTGAGGTTGACATACCGTCAATTCCTCTGTTGCAATAATGAAGCCGCCGTATACCTCGAGGCCAACAAATCACCTCACTGTCTCGGCTCCTCCCGCGATCAAGATGCATGACGCATATATTGTTGCACTTGTCCCTCAGGCCAGTAGTATTTGTTTTGAGATGGATTGCAACACGTGAGAGTAGGATAAGAAGAATTGTTTGCGCTCGGCGGATGCAGATTTCGCGGGCCTATCGACCCTCTATATACGCCTGTTGTCGGAGATATGTACCGTTCCCAATTGATTCCGTCTGCGATAGAAATAGAAAGAAGAATGTAAGGCTATGCGCCATACCACCCTTCCCAGGAACCCTTACGAAATCCGAAAGCCTGTAAATGAGGCTAGATAATGTGCATTCTAGCGCGACCAAAACTCCTCGGCAATGTAAAACACGCACATCCGAATCAACGTGTATTTTACATCGTGGAGTAATTAAAAGACCCGAAATATTGTCGTACATGAAGACCCCATAGGAAGAATAGCCACTAAGCTCCACTCGTCGAAGGGTAAAAAATGCCTCAGTACGGGATACGCTAAGGTCGAGACAATGAGATAAAACCGAAGTCAATTAGCTGCCGATCAAGGAAGTCTATCCCCGCATCCTGAAATTCTCAACCGCGAGTGTTGGTGTCTCGACAAGCTTATTCGATGGCACACCCTCGGTCTTTCTGCGATCAAAGAAGTTCTGGCATTCGTGAACAACCAGAGCCCATTCAGCAAGTGAGCGGCCGGCGTATCGACTAGATTGTGCCACGATCCCAGTCGGCCTGGCGCTGGTAACGGGAGGGAGGAGTATATCTTCATCTTGAAGATGCATTTGTGCCGGCAAAGGTAGTCTGGGAGGAAACAATCGCATCTCCATCGGCCTGTGGAATCGTTTATCGACATATTCAAGAGAGAAACGGAAAAAGAAACTCCGGTGCGAAACTAGAGGTGGACGTTGCTCGCCGCTCCTCGAATTGGGTCTAGACGGAGTGGGCGTTGATGTTTTGGATGGAGGCGAGGTAGCAACAGGCTCTTTGGGTGTAGGTCCTGGACTTCGTGACTTTGATCGCGATTTCGGAGTACCACTAATGAAACTTCGGAGCAGACTCCATCGCTTTTTGCCAGCCTCTTCTTCACCGGTACCAAACTCGGACGAATCAGTAGACTGCGCGGAAGGTGGTCGCGAATCCGGCTCGGAGATTGCATCCAGTGACGATAATCGTCTCGTGGCGGAGTTTTGTACCACCCCATCAAACGACAGGAAAGGTCCTCCGCTCGCGACAACTGGGTTATCGTTCCGAATTATGAGTAACCGCCGGCCTGGTGCTGGGTTGCATGGTGCTGTAGACGGAGGACTTGCCCCTTTCAGTTCGGAGTCTTCCCGTAGCCATAAGTAATGACTCCAGACGGATCGTAGCCTGTCATTTAATGTCTTCAAGATTTCGCTGTCCCAAACGTTAGTGGAAGAGCCGATGACTGTCTCATTAGGACTTACGTGTCAATTTCCGTACCCTCCCCATCGTACCGCGCAATTCGCCAGCATAGCAAGCGCATGTAATAGGTTCGGACCATCGGGCACCAATGGTTAAATCTGCTTTCGAAGAACTCCGGCTCGAGCAAGAAGCTGAGACAAAGGTCCATCTTCCGGCTCTCGTCAGTAGCAATGAGGTTCCAGATGCTGAACAAGAAAGAATATAGCTTGAGTTCGGTCGTGGTACTCTGACTTGCCGCCATCTGCATGCACACCGATAGCCAGAAGGGCCAGTCTAAAACAGACTCTTGCGATGGAGCGCTTTGGTCATATCGAACCATGATGACAAGGGCTTCTTCCAAAAAGTCGCAAAGAGTGTAGCAGGCCTGGCTATCGTAGATGGAAATCTTTCTAGCTGCTGCTTTGAGGATATGGCCAAACGCTTCTGCAAACATACGGCGGGCTGTGAGATACAAAGCACCTCGGTCGGAAAGGAAATCTCTAATCAACATGATTAGACGGTTCTCCGCCATCAGCCGAGTTGCGTTCGCAGGCGGTACTGGAACCGTCGAAGCGGTAGCATCGGGATCGGCGAGTACATCATCGAATGTTATGGGGGCGGGTCCGTTGGTAAGCTCTTCTGCTGGGATTGCAGTAGCATTGCGGTTGAGCGTTGCGTCCAGGTTCTCCAGAATCTGAGCGTGTACCATGACCAAGCCTGGTACGCAAATCCGTTCAAGATGAGTAGGTTCTGCAGGCAGGAACTCGGTGACAAGAATGTGATAATGCTTCACAAAGACATAAAACAGATCGCTCTCAGTCCCGGTCCAACGCTTTACCCAAGGCCCATACCAGTCCCAGTTGGCGGTGCCCAAAGGTGGGTTAGCAGCTGCGCGCAACATCCTCGATGTTTTGATGATAGACGTGAACTTTAAAGAATGGAGACTCGGTGGAAATATTGGGACAACCCGGTTCGCGACTGTATCCAATTTATCTCGCCTTGAGATACCGGATTCCTCCAAAACGCGCCTCATAGTATCCAGGGAGGGATCCCATAAGCGGACCAAAGCATCTGCTATTCCGGGGCAGAAGAAAAACGCATAGGCACAAGTTTTCCCACAGAAAGTCACCAGACTCGCGGCAGCGTTTCGAAGCGACATTTTATCCACAACGAACGCCATCTGCGATAGCAAGTTCTGAGTAAAGATGTTCCGGACGTTATGGTATACCGATTCCGCTAGGAAGTCAGAGGCGCCAGAGGAGAGAGACGTTGTCGAGTTAGCAGTCAGCGTCGACGCGGTGTCGGCTCTATTCGCAAGGGCACAAAAGGGTGATGGAGACAGTCTCCACTCGGGCCTTTCCATGATGCCTGCAATCCCTTCCAGTATTGCCGGGCGGTCCGTACCTGAAATGGACAGATTATTCCTGCCGGAGAGCAACTCCAGAAGACCAGTCCACCAACCATTCAAGATGTTTACACGTCTATCCAAGTCCTCAGGCCGCAACTTGCTGTTTGAAGGGTGTATTGCGTAAGCTCGCAGAAAAGGTAGGAGGGAGGTTCGGACCACATTCGTTTTCATAGCAATCGACTTGGATTGAAACCTGAAACGAAAGTTAGCAACTGAACACCCATCGCACTTGTACTCCGCTTACTTGCGAAGGTCACCTTCCAGTGTCCTGAAAATGCTCCATAGCTCGTCCTTCTTCCTGGGCTCGATCCTAGCGCCCTTGATCTTGTCGGAGGATAAATTTCTTGGTATTGGGGGGACTTGGTGTGGAGAAGTGGGCGATTGAGGGCCCAAAGGCAGCCGATCAGAGGAGAAAGATCTGGGTAGGCGTGGGACGTCCGGAACTTTCACCGGTGGTGGTACTTCGACTGGGCTGGGTCCTTTCAGCAGAGCACTTAGCGGTCGCTTCGGCTTCTTGGATAGAACAGCCCGTTTGCTCGGGGTGGGAGAGTTATCCCGGCTGTCCTTTGGCCCATCCTTATCAAGCTTGAAGGTTGCTGCGACGATTGACCTTCTACGTCCAGCGTCTAAGTTCTTCGCAGGTTTTGCTGAGTCTCCCGCCGCAGCGTCCCTTTCTCCCTCCTTTGTGGGGGAAGATGGTCGAGACGATATCCAAGATTTTCTCCGTAACCTCGTCATTGATCTCACGGGCGATCTTGCTTTCGGGGTGGTCGGTTGGCTATCCTTGCCAATATCGGTGGTCTCAAGGCTCGCTGGCTCCTCATCCTGACTGCTGAAAAGCAAGAATCTCGACGACCGGCGCGAGGCATTTCGCTTCACGGAGGGGCGCTCGTCTGTAGTAGGAGTCTCGGTGTCCGGGCTTGAGTCACCTGAGGAATGGAAGGAGTCCGTTTGGGCCAAGGCAGTGGTGGTCGACTTGAGCTCGTCTTCCGAGATGGTTCCCTTGAGCTCGACGAGGGAAGAAGAGTCGTCGAATAGTTCCTTGACGTGTGGAAAGTATGTGTAGCTGGCAGCCCGAGGGAGGTATGCGGACTCGGGCTGGCGGAGGTCGTCGGCGCCAGGCGCAACCACTTCAGAGGCACTTCGATCTCGCGAGCGGGTCTTGCTGGCCGACATGTTGCTTCTGCTCGCGCGCGAAATGAGAGCGTGCATTGTGAGCAAGAGAGCGCAGGAGGCCCTCCTCCATGCGTCGGAGGAGCTTCGTCAGGTGTCGTCTAGCTCCGAAGGGTCATGTTTCTCGACAACGAAGGAATCTCAGGTCAGACTGCGGTCGAGGAGGCTGTCCCAGAGGCGGATCCACAGCAGCGTCTCAGAAAAGCGAATGCCAGCGGACGGATTGCGTTATAGGAGAGGGCGGCGGACGAGCTGGAGGCCGGTTCTCGAGGCGGCGGCGGAAAAGCAATGGTAACGACAGGAGGATTTCAGTTCGAGCAGGCTTCAGACTTGGGTCCTGGTCCTGGCAGCAGTGGATGAGTCCGGCAGATTGCCTGGGGCGGCTCAGGCTGGGACAGGGAGCGAGGGTTGTCTTGTCGCAGCGCGCGGGACGAAGTTGAATCTCACAGGGATCCGCAGGGGTCACGGGCGGGCGTGCGCCCTATTTTTGGCTTTCGTTCGAGAAAAGAGGCGGCGGCGGCTGCAGGACGAAGAGGCGACGGCGATCGTGGCTAGGCAGTGCGATGCCCCAGAATGTGCAGCAGTAGGTTCGATATTCTAAGGGTACCAGAATCCTTCAGCCATCGCCTCCGCTACCGAACGTCGCCACACCCACTGCACCCACTGCACCCACTGCACCCACTGGTCAATCCACGGGTCTTCGGCCAGTCATGCGTCTGGGAAGGCTGACCGCAATCGAGAGATTACGACGTCCATGCCAATGCCGTCGACTCGGGCACGCAACCACCGCGGGTCCACTGTATGTATGCACCGCCATGCCGGTCAACCATGCTGTATGCTGAAATGACGACGCTCTTTGTCTCCGCTCTCGCGGCCTCCTCTGCGCCCGTGGTTGTGAATGCACCCGAGGGCGCAGATGTGAAGCTTTGAAGCCATGTTCTCTGCTGTCGCTTCCAACCAACATGCGTCATGCGTAGGGAATGCGCGTAGGATCTCCGCCATTAGACGGCCGATTCTCTGTCACTGGCCACTAGTGTTTGAGCGGCCTGCATGTCGCCCATCAAGGACTTCGATGCTTCTGAAACATGCGAGGCTGAGTCCCTTTCTGTAAGATAACGGCCCGCCCTAGCTCCGAATGGCCGTCGTTGGGTCTGGTGGAGTTCGGTTGACGCTCAGGCTCCACCGTGCAGTGGTGACGAGAAGCACTAACTCTGCCGTCTTATTCTAAATTTCATGCCGTTTTGGGCCCTGCAGCCTGAAAGCCAGAACTTATAGACCCTTGGAACGGTGAATTGTTTACTGACCACTCGCTTTCTTGTCGTACCATCAGGGCCTAACATTCTTCTTCTGCTCGTCTAGCATGTCGGAGTGCTTGTTGACCTTACTGCTATCACCGTGCTAGTAGTATACATCCTTCTCGGCCTTATTTTCTGATTTCTAGCTTGGAGAGTAGCATATGTATGCTTAATGACATATCTCTGGCTGGCACAGGATTGGGACCAAGTCACTCGCGTTGTGTAGGTAGAGGACAACGATACTCATTTCAAGCGAGCGACGGTGGGGGAGATGAGCATTCGAGCGTAGAAGTCGTGAAGAGCTGTCCTGATAACCATCCTCTGTTTGATTCTAAGTCTCATGTATAACAGTAAGTACAATATCTCAATGTGCACCCGAGCAATTGCCTTTCCCGTTCAGGGAACTGAGCTGCTCATGCTCCAGCCTGAGCTGTGGCTGTGCTGAGATGAGCGTATCCTAAGCCGAGACTGAGCAGCTTGTTGGAACCCAGTTTTGGGCCCTGTATTCGACATGGAGGGTTGAGACTGAGGTCCTCGCCCTGCCTCGGAAGGCCCACTTCCGGGCCCGTAGGCCTGCCAGGTTCTAGTTTCAGGGCCCCAATTCTTGAGTAAACTAGCCTTCCAATGAAAATTAGCTTAAGGCTGATCTGCGCCACTTTATCATCAAGTGTTGCTACAGCGACCGAGAATTTGGGGGACATACAAGGGTAAGGATGCCTCCACTCATGATACGAATTCACGTCCGGCGGAACCCTCGTACAATACTACTACTAGATCAGATAGCATTTGCAACAGCGACGACAGGGAAATATCTAATAATACTTTTAAGCATGTTGTAAGTCTTAGTACCTCTACCGAACCTGCTACGCCTGAAATAGGCTTGTCTTCTTTAAAAGCAGATCCCAAGGCGTCTAGGGCCTTCACCAACACCAAACTAATGGCCATCTTATCCGTATTAGGCCGGAAGGCATGTTACAAAATGTGAGGACCTCATTCCCGTACCGCTGTAGCTTATTTCCGTGCCGTCGGGGTATGAGATTGTGGCATCGTCACATCAAAGTATTTTGATCCTTCAAGAACATCATCACGTGAACTTCAACACTAAAGCTATATAGATCTAAACGATCAGTCGGATTGATAACCGATTGGACCGTGATAGGTCACGGATTTGATTGGACTAGACTAGAAGGGGTGTGGATTGTCGATCCGGCGGCCGGATGGATTGAGAATTGGACGGCTTACAAACCACGCTGAACTGTACCAACCGTCCGCGATCGCTCTCCAACGTCCTAAATCTTCACTTAGGCAAAGTATGAGGGAGGTGGGGGTGGGGGTGGAGGACCACCCACAGCGGCCATGGGCCGGGGAGGTCCGGTTGAACCAGCTGATTCGATCACACCGCCCTGTTTCTGGAATATTGCTGATATACCAACAGCAAAGATCAAGGAGAATGAGAAGGTCAACCACTGGAGAACACTCAGCGTCTTTCCAGCAGTAATGCGAATCGTCGAGACAGTATCTCGTTGAGTGATGAATGCCATCGCTCCGGTTGCCTGGCTGATTGCAATAGAAGACGCTAGGACAAGCCCAACCGATATCCAGATCGTTGTTAGGGAAGCGCTTCTCAACATCTTCTTCCGCTTCAGTGCAATCGCGTTGTCCTTTGTTGATGCCTTAAGTTGTCGCTTTAATAAGAGCGTCAGAATCATCCCATTAAGGAAGAGAACACCGGCGGCCGCGAGGAGGTACAAGATAATCTTGGATTGAATATTCAGGGCCAAAGATACCAGACCCATGGGGTCCGCGACGATCGCGTCAGAGTTTTCGGCGATGGATTTGAGGAGAGTATCAACCATCTTGCCAGAGGTGGACTGACAGGTCATCTTTTCTGAGGGAAGAATGCAGATACCTAGTCATTAATTAGCACTTCCTTAAAATCAGCAAGTGATAGAAGTACCAAAGTAAGCCACTCATATCTCCGAAATGATTAAAGGGTTTCTCCCTTCTAGCTTTACAGCAAAGATGTTCGGAATGCCGGGCGAATTAGATACGCAGCCAGTAAGACACAAGGCTATACGAAAATAAGCAGAGTCTCAAGGTCATGGATATGTAGGGATCTTACAATAGAAGACAGCAATTGGGATAGGTAGGAGGTAAACGCAAAGCCGAACGTTGACATTCTCTAATCAACAAAATCAACAACAAAACCAAGGAAGTCTTCGGATAGAAACTTACGCATCTGAGTAGAGATAGACATATTTAGATCTACGTAGAACACAACGAGAGACAATTCCAGTCAGTGCAAGTGTTTGCCTTTTGTCCTATGTATTATAGGATGATCGAGCCTTGTGCTGCTCGTAGCTGCGTTGCTGCTTGGAAACTTAACATCTATCTCAGCGACACACGGCCTATGTATCCTGACAGATAACTACAGGCCACGCCGCTCTTGACCAAAGTCGTGGCACGTTTTCTCCATGAAAGAGGTACAAGGCAGAGGTCCACCGTCCAGTGTAGACACCCGTTTCGCAACGATCCTGCCTGCCGCTAGCATGACTCCACAAAAGCTGTGCCACCCCACGCGCGCGTATCCTTACGATGCATTAACAGATATGTAGAAGGAACGGCACAATAGCCCCACAGGAGTGGACCCACAAGGTTTTGTTCTGTTTCAACAGGTCGCCGAGTAGGGCAATGTCAGCGGCATTGACATTAGGCGCTCCTCAGGAAGAGGTATCTTCTCCGGCCGTTTTACTTCTAGTATCAACATGTTAGCAAGAGAATGGCCATCGACGAAACTTCTACGAGTCCTTGCTCCGAGGATTTTCTGTGCATATATTAAGCCACATATCCGAAAAGCGGATGAGTTGATAAAGTTTTCATAGCGGTCTTAGATCTCGATCGTCAAAATTCCGTTCACTAACGATCATCTGGCATGACTAAGTCAGTCGTGAAATGGAAGAGGGCATATCCAACCACTTCTTTAGATACATAGCCGCCTTATTGGCGCTATCACTGAGACGAAGCCACAAACCACCAAGAGACGCCGATCCGAAACTCCTCCAAGGTGAACCTGAGGGGAGAAAGCGGAGAATAAGGGAACCTGAAACCGAGGAGCGATTAAGCGCGTACCGACGGAGGCGGCACAGGTAGCAGAGTATTCGCCATTCGCGGGCGGTAGGAAAGGGTGAATAATCTTGGTAGCAGAGAGCGCTGGGACGAGTGAAAGGCGTGATAATTCATCCTCGAGTAAACAAAGGTGGTGTGGGAGTACCTACCCCCTTCGTTCGACGTCGCGCACAGCTTGGGGCGCGCTTTAGCTTTGAGCATCGTCCGGAGGTTGAACTGATCATGAATCCACCGAACGAACTGTTCAGAGCCTTGGCAAGTCCTGCTACTCTGGCCGCCCGCGCTGCGGCAAACGCGTTACGCCACACCTTAAATAACGGTGCGTCAAAACCTACCAACAATGGGAGCTAGGGTGTTTCCTGCTCGTATCGTCTGGCTGCTTGCGGCAAGTTTAGGGTTAGACATGAACCTGCGCCCCATCGGCTTCACTAGATCCACTCGTTCATCGCCTTGTTTCTACTACCAGCACTCGCGTGCCATCTCAAGTCTTTGGGTAGACAGAGTGAGTTCACCACAAGAGATTTCTAGTGCCAGCTGCTTTCAAGAATGCGTCTGTCCAAACTGAGCTAGGGGAGCAAATGTTTCTGCACAGCTCCCTAGCGCTAGCAAGCAGGCAGTATCATTACGCGAAGGACAATCGTGCCTCCAGCTTCAGTAGAGAAAATTATGGAACTCGCCGCATGTGACTAGTAGATATCTAGCTCCTTGATTGCTCTGCCCATGCATTTCATGAATCGAACTATCTATTTTGGGATCCTACGCGCGCGCGTTGTACCGGTAGAAGGGAAACGCTGCATACGCCGCATCTTCTCCTCTAGCAGTATTCAACCAATTATAGAACGAGGGACACGCAGATGAAGCCCTGTGCCTTGTTTGATATGATGAAAGATGAAACGGAATATGTATCTAGAAAGCGAAGTAGGTACGATAGTAAGTATATATGCCCAGTACACCTCTCCAATTCCCAATATCTACTCAGTCTCAACATCCACGCAACTTCAATATCTTTATCCACGCATTTTCAATACCGGCCAATCTTGACAGTTACGCATTCAACATCACATATCTTTGAAATGGCTGCCCCCTTTCCGCCTCCCTCCACCTCGGCATATGCACTCGGAACCTTTGTTGGCGGTGGCTGGAGACAATGGGCAAATGCTGCCGGAGAAGACTATTACGAACGGGTAGATACTGGGTCTACGCAGTTTGCAATCCCGGCTGGGTGGGAGGATGTAGCAGCGGTGTGTATATGCTAGATCTTAACAGAAGCGAGCTGTGCTGATCCCGTTCAGGACACATGGACACTTGATATCTCCAAATCTTGGGTGCAATGGTGAGTGTCAATCGTCATCTGGAATGCTTACAAGTAATTGGAGATCTCGATGAGAAGTAATTCCCTTGTCTCATGCAGGCGCAACGCACGAACTGGACGGATCAGACGCACAAATCCCAACCCCCCTGCACCTCGCACTTACCTGGACACGCCCAATGTTCAAACGCACCTCCAACTTGTTGAAAGAAGTCCCGAATCCCACGAGTTCTTGTACCGGAGGGCCTTCTTGGCCATCTTGAAGCATTTTTTCGTGGAGGCTGAAGGATTCGATGTTGTCCAGGAGGAGTCGCTTGGGGAGACAACTGTCGGTGAAACACAGGCAGACATGTCGGTGCTCAAAATTCTTGCTCGCCCTGGGGGTAGCATGTATGCGTATGACTACTGTTTGGTAGAGAGCAAGAGGGCCGATAGAAGCTGGCCTCTGACGAGAGATCACTTGAGCAGACACTGTGGCAGCCAGTTAGAATGCTCCTACGCACGTCTGTCTACGCGTCTCAGCTGTACAGGGTTCACTTCTCAGCTGGACAGGGTTCACCTGTTGTTTTGTCACCGTTGCTGCCTGCAACCCCTGGTCTCTCTTCACTATATAGCCACTCATTAGCACCTCAATACAACTGATGCTTTCCTCACTGATCCTTTGCCCTTCCTACGCCAGCTGCCACACTGCGGAGGCACAACGAACGCATCTAAGAAAGTCTACGGCATCATCCATATCGGGCTTCACGTTCAGTTCTTCACTGCGAACCACGGGATACTTACGGCGTTGAGCGGCGGCTTATACCTACGAAACGATGTCAATAGAATCACAACCATGCTTGCAAACATGAAGAACAACCCACTTGGGGTTTTACCATAAACAGAAAATCTGCACATGGGAGGTGCTTGGTATGGGGGAACGCTGGGGGTTCACTGGAGTTTTGGAGTTTGTTGTTTCTGACATTATATAGACGGAATGCCATATTCATTACACTGTCTCTATAGCCTGTTTGAGCACCTGGTGGTCTTGGAAGCTAGCTTTGCACTACGGCTTCATCATTGTCTCTACTACAGAACTTGCGACGCGCCTGCTACGTGTCTGTTACTCTGCGCTGTCCTGTTACGCTGCTGATGCACGTTTGTCACTTCCTCTTGTCTCACTATGCTTCCTTTTTCCTTAGACGTCCTCTAACTATATAGTTACTCATTAGCACACTAATATAACTCCATGTCTCCTGCACTGATTGCACCTTCTTACGCCAGTTGCCAGGTCTAGCGTGTAGTTGACGCCACTAAAGAAATATGGATTGTTGGAGTGCAGTAGTCTCGTTCCTAGATAGAGCCGTATCGTTATTAGTTCGGACCGACTGAAACAATGGTGCTTGGAGGCGTTGTTACCTTTTGACAGCTGATATTGTGACTTATTTTCCCGCTAGAATGCTGGAGGCAAAGGGACCTGGGCGGAGAGAACTTGCTCGGGCCCAATAGACTATTCCACTCTTATGCTCACCAAACCAGATTTGGGATTCGACAGTTGACCCTGACGGGCGAGTCAAGTGTCTTTCCTCTAGTGTAACCTCAAGAGGACCGTCCTTCCACAAGAATGGTGACCCCAAGCCAAGCAAGCAGCCAACTTTAGCAGCTTCTACTGTCCCAATCGACTCGTAATCCAGTATAATGTTCTGGACCTCAATAGGCAGCGATTGGAGAGGTGTAAAGATCCAAGGTCTAGCGGAGGCGGTAGCCCAGATAAGGTAATCCAGTGCTAGATCCGACGGGGGTTCAATGCCATTGAAAAGAGGCTCTGGAACAGTACATTCGAGTGAATGCTGTATAGTGACATGACAAAGCATGATATGCTTGACTGATAGGACCATGTACTGTGCCTGCGCTTCCCCAGAAGCCGTTGTGTTGATAAAGTCTCGAGATGATAGGTGTCGTCGGGCCATTGACAGTCCTTCTTGAATTTCTTGGCAGAGAACGACGTAGATGCTACCAACACGTACAATATCATTCTCAAATGGCTCCCAGGCAGGCAACTGGGTAATCCATACATGTACTCCCAGAGGGAGATGCCCCCCTGTGTTCTGGCGAACCTCAAAATCAAGAGTTGAGAGTCTGATAATAGCTCGTCCAAGTGCTCGTAAAGTGATGGAGTTGTAACGTCTCCGATGGATGTGCCTCCACTGGTGATGGAAATCGTGGAGCAAATGATGGGTGAATGCACGCAGTCGGTTACCTACCTTAATTTGCGGTTGCCAATAGGTCCCTTCTGGATCGAAAATCGGCTCGAAAGGTAAGGGTATAGGTCCGTCGAGCGGTTTCATATCGGTCAAACTCACAGCACGCTCTCGAAGAAGAGCAAATAGGATTTGGCTACAGCCGTCGCGATTGGTGTACCGTAATACGTTATTTTGGATGTCGAAAGTCCAGAGGGACTGGTACTGAAACTGACGATCATCGCCAAACGGATTAACTACGTCATATCTCTCGCCATCAGACCACCTGAACGGAAGAGTCTTATGTAAGGCGTCGAAAGTCACATCTATACACGTTAACAGTGCCGCTACCAAAGCCCTGGTCGGGACTCAGCACTCACCTACCTTTTTCCAGATTAAGCAAGATGTTAGAGAAGCGTTGCAGATGTTCCTCATCGCTTTCATAAGTTTTTCGGATGCCGAGAAGAATTCGAGTTGTGGTATGATGAGGGTCAACCACGCCAACTTCTGGCAACGTGGATAGTGGCTCTGAGAGAAGATAGGCCAGAACTTCCATTTCGACGGTAAAGAAGGGACCAAGGGAACCAGAATGGTAATACTAGCAGCGGGCTTGAGCCCTTAGTAACTGTTAACGGAAGGGAATGGGGCAATGGCGTAAAGTGATGAGGATGAGGGTGGGGTGAGGTTGGGGTGCGAATGCAGGTGCCTGTGCAGTTGGGTGGGGTGCGCCAAGACTATCTGACAAAGCTTACAAGGTCTCCCCGGCCACCTGTAACCTGCCTGGCACAGTGGCATATCGTCACGTGAGAAGTGGGGATTGGGCAGTGTGCACATTGGGGTGATATAACACCAAGTTTTACGGATAGACCAAGCGCATCCTTCGCGTGGCATTACAAAGGTACGAAGAGACGTAGATATAATAATGGATAAAAATAGAAAGACCTTAGCTGAATTCTCTTCTCATACGTGAAGCTTCTTGGGCTGTCTTCAAGGGCAAAAAAGATCAAAAATATGGAATATCTTACGACACCTCTGGGGATCGAACCCAGGCTCCCTGAGGATTGTTAGTGACCTGATCAAACATCAAGCTTTGGGAAGTCGTACCGAAGGAACGGGCTTAGCAGGCTAGTACTGTTAGTATGAGAAGTGTGGATGACCTGGAGGTGATGCATACCCCGCGCGTTAACCACTCCGCCAAAGTGCCTGTTTGATGGACGCTGGCAAATTTTTTCAAACTATACAGTAAGTGAAATCGATACGTCGGGTTTCTCCGCGAGCCTCAATACGAACACCAGCCCAACCGAGACAACCATCTCTTCTCCTCACCTTCATCCTAGCGCGTCTTAGTCGCTAGTCTATCCCCTCTCGAATATATACATTCTGCCTCCAGTCTCTCCCATGACTATCCTCTTAACCTCTTTCTACACTTCCAAAAGTGTAGACCCGACATGCGCCAAGTCAAGTTGCTAAAAATAGCATTATTCTGACCGTATTAACTTTCTTAATAACCTTCTTCCGACAGTAACTACTGCAGGCGATTAGATCACTAGTCGCGTGTAGTCGCCTTCTGCTCATTTAGAGCACCTCATAGAGTTCTCATTGTCTGGTTACTGTGAGCCTTACTAGATTGTTATCTATCTTGGATAGAATAATGAGCGTTTTAGAGCACCTCAATACATGTACAAATAAATAGGGTTTCTACCGACTCGGACCCGTAGTCACTTTCCCCCGCCCTTTACCTCGATCCAAGATTATCCTCTCGCTCGTTCCAAACCATCATCAGACTCTTACCTACGGCACTCTCCTCTTCCACAATAAAGTTCCCTATCCTCCGCAGTCCAACCCATTCAAGCCCTCGCATTATGGCAGGCATTTCTTCTAGAAAGATGCACACCAAGAGCGATTGCCTATTACTAAACAGAGTAAACAGGTCGGAAATGCGCAGGGTTCTCCATATCTCAAGTGATGCAGATTCCTTCTTTAAACTCTATACGACCTTTTGTCGACTGCTCTCAACTCTCCTCCCATGCCGAGATTTGGTGTCGGACACGCAAAAAGAATCCAAAGATGAGGTCTACATCAACATACAAACCAGAGAGCAATCGCCTGATCGACACTAAACCTCGATGCTGAAGCGGTCTGATGAATTTCGGACGCCCATACTGGCTCTAGTCCTTGCTTTTGATGAAATAACGCAACTTCATAATCAGTATATCTAGAGGTCTGAGCCCGTGGATATAGACGAAACCTAACTTCAGTCCTTCGACGAGTCTGATGACTCTTTAGGCCGCCCATACGGTCGAATGCTACCACTTAAAAGAAGGGGCAGAGCTCACGTAAACTGATGTGTTTTGGAAAGTAGGCTGAGCATCTCAAGCGGTGGGTAATTAGTGTAATAGACTTATGCCGATGCACTGTAGATCCTTTCAAGACCTGATACAAACCGCTGTATAATTTCCAGGGAGCAACAGGGACAGCCAATTCCCGACCAACGATGGCACACGCGTGAATACAGATTAGAAGGGAACGCCATTGGGTCATTTCATCCCCAATAACAAGCACACACCGCAAGTCACTCATCCCGCGGCATCTCCAGCTAAGACTCAATCAAAAGATTGATATAGTCACATTCAACAAATGCTGTTTTACAATCGCTCCAGCCAGTGTGCCATCCGACCACCTGCTCGCACGCAAATCTAATGAGCAGCCGCCGCCTCCTCCTCCTCCTCCTCGGCCTCGAACCAGTCCTCCTCCACCGGCGCGGCGCCGCTCTCCGCCTGGCCCTCAATTTCCACCTGCTGCGTCTCGTACGACTTCAGGTCGCTCGCGATGTCGCTTTCCTCGGGGGACGGCGGCGCCTTGGGGATGGAGAACGTCTGGACGTGGCCCTCGGCATCCGAGGCCTTGACGGGGGTCGGCTTGTAGTTCTTCAGTTCGCGGAGGTACAAGTCCTGGACGAGGTCGGCTGGGAGGAGTCGCTCGTTAGCAATTGAGCCTGGCGATGGGCTCTACTAGATGGAAAGTTACCTTGGCGGACGGCCGTGGGCGTGATGAAGGTTCGACGCGAGACGGCGACACCCTGCTGCCAGGCAACGCGGGCGAGCGATTGGCGCTGCGAGGCATTGTTAGATGGTGTCGGACTACTGCAGGCAATTGAGGCTTACCGAGGCCCTGAGTGATTGCGCGAGCATTGTGAGGTTTGGGTTTGTGGTGATGTGCAGGGCTGCTGGTAACTGGGAGAGCTTCTTCGGTCGTAAGGTTCTCTCGTCGGAAGCTGGCTGGAGTTTTGGCCCGCTAGAATTAGTGGCTTGGCACATCTCCTTGCTGTCACCATTCACCATTTCATTTCTATAATATTAGATTACAGACACATCAAATAGGCACATTTGAGTCTCACTAGCAAGTTCGGAGCAGTATTCGTTCCAATATCGCCTCTCTATCTAATTAGCAGTCGGTCTACCTTTCCCGCTCAACCACTTTCTCTCAGCGGTCCGTATTTGCACGCCTTTCGGAAGGGTGCGACTCGTTTTTCTGAGAGTAGGCCTTTTCCTTCCCAGGTTACCATTCGTGAATAGTGGAAACCTCCCAACATAAGCCGTCGTTCTAGATACAGAAAAAGGGTATCATAGTGCAGAAGGCAGAACATAATTGAGGGGTTGCGTGCTTGCTCACATCTTCAAGTGGGTAATGCAAGGATTGGTATTAAAAGAGAGGCGCAGGTGGCGTTGTTTGAGGGTTCGGTGAGGCGCCATATTTACGCGCAGGGAGTTGACTAACGGGTACTTGGCCCGCGCGTAGTCGTGTTCCACCGGGCATATGTACAGCGCCCTTGAATAGTCCTTATAAACTTTTCTTCTATTTGCAAGAGGGCCTCACATCTCTTTCTAAAAATTGGAACACATGTAAGTCAATGATTTGAACAGACTGTAAACTCGCTTGCCCTCTCGGCGTCATCTACCACAACAAAGGGGATTGGCACTGGATATATCAAACGGTTCTTATTACTTGATTGTCAGCCTGCTTGCCATCCTTTTGATGAGCCTGACTGACCTGGTAGTACATCTGAGCGAGTTGAACTGTGTCGGCGGATTTTTTAAGGAATCCACAATGGCCTTGAAGACATTGAAACCATTGCCACGCTCTACACGAAAGCCCACTCTGAGTCTGAGTCTGAGGTATTGTTGGTCGTTGGAGATGTAATCGTCCAGTCCTCCAAGTTCTCCCGATTCTCGGTGTCCGCGTCGGTCTGTACACTAATTGAAGGACGCTGGGCGTGCGGAAGATCGCTCGAAGGATCCTGGGACTGGGCATTGGACATGAGATTGGAGGGTCCGCTTTCCGAAGCGTATTTCGGGAGGTGGACGAGCGTGTAGCCATAAACGTCGTCTTCGGAAGTTCCAATTCGCTTTGAATCCACCACTTTTGGTCTGTACACTAAAGTGTGTTCGCTCTCCGGGAGGACTGCGCCGTGGTCCTGTTCGCCCAGCTCCTTGGGAAGGTCGGAAACGTCGCCGGACCAGAGTCCGTAGAGGAAATCGCCGAGGGCGAGCTTGCCGAGTTCCTGCATCGAGTGTGGGGTTGATTCTTGTACAGGCAGACGAACGATATCAATGGCTCCTAAACCCCTGTTAGTGCCCGTAATATTGTGAATATCAGAATAACTCACCGTCATCTTGGAAACCCCGCTGGAAGCTAGTACGACATAGATCCTGGTGGAATGGTCGCAGCTCGAAGGCGACTTGTCGGAATGAGTCGTCCGTCCCGAGTCTATGCTGTAAGAAGCAGTAGACACAGTAGTGGAGAATGGTTTCGACAAGCGGTCTCTGGTCCGCTAGATGCTCGTATATGAAGCGAATTGCCGGGCAGAGGTCAAGTGGTGGCGACGGAAGGCTACAGGCGAGCTCAGTCTCTCGAATGACATTGGTATGGGCTAAAGCCTGAAGTTCTGGTACTTCGAAGATCTCTGCCATGCGACAGAGCTGAGCGTGCATGAGTAGTGAGAAAGGTAGAGCGCCCATGTCATCGTAGGAGAGGTAGTCGCCAGTGTAGCAGAAGCGGAGAAAGTGCACGACGAGGTCCACAGACGTTGCTTCGACACTCGCTCTAGGGATTCCAGAGGCGCCTTGCTCAAATGATAGCTCTAGAAGTGGACACCGGCGGCCAATGGTTCCAGGATGGAGATTGTGGATGGTCATGACTCCATCTGATGCGACGACGCTGAGGGACGCATTGCCCGCCGGGAACCGGGCGAGGAAATCCAAATTGGCCATGTTGGTGAAGCTTTGGATTCGTTGCGGGGGAGGGGTGGTCGCCAGTTCTCGCTCAAGCTGTTCGCGATGCAACAAGAGGTCTGGGCTGAGAGAAGAGGGGTGAGAGGTGACGGGAATTGAGGTAGTAGCTGAGGTTGTAATACTCCACCAGGCTGTGTTGAGAGGCCCCAGGCTGTCAGAATGCGTAGACAGCGGCGAGGACAGCAAGGCACCGCTAATACTCCGCTCTGTCAAATTAGGCTGCAATGATGGTGAGAACAGATCAATCGGCCAGCGTAAGTAGCCGTCGACGAAGCCTCACCTCTCTGACTCCGTAGCTACTCCCCGTCACAGAAGGGAAATATAAAGCAATGACTCTGTCACCAGCACTTGGGCAGTTCCAGACTGTCCAGCTCAAATAGTGAGAGGTGAGCGGGGCGGGCCACGGGACCGGCATCGTGCATTTCCAGCCTACGACTGGACGGAACTCTTACTGTACCTTGGTTCTAGAGTCTCCAGGGCTCGCACATATTCCATAATTAAAACGCTTCCTATTCGACCATCGCTGTGTGTAACCCAGGTTGGTTGCGCAGCCTCGACCGTGGAAGGCTGCGGGAGTCACCCGCTTGGAGTGGGGTCGCTATATTACAATAGGTAGCATGGCATAAGAAAGATGGGACTCTATTTCGACATGGGCTTTTTCTTTCTGGCAACAATTGTGTAGAAACGTCTTCTGATGCCTCCGAGTGCCTTTGGTGATGGAGACGCGGCGTCAGGAGACGTGACGCGTGTCGGGCGGCTGGTGGGGCTTCTCCCGAGGCCCCTAGCAGTAGTTCTATCCTCCACAACAAACCTTGCCCTCTCAACATTTGTTGCTGCCCGCGGGTCCCCCAGAATCTATTTAAGACCGTTTAATCCATCTTACTGACGCTCTCCGAACCGATCGAAACCCTCTCCCAACCGTGCTCTTGAGCCATGGCGCTCTTTTCAATTCTCCCAGACAACCTCAGTGCCTTTGAAACATGGACAACCCGCATTTTCGTGAGCTTCCAACCGAGCTTGAATTTGGAGTACTTTATGATTGAGAAAGGTGCTAATTGACTCCTTCCCTAGTTATTTCTCGCCATCCTAACCATCGGGCCATGGGCCGCCCTCCTTATCTACGACGTCTTCCTCTATATATGGCGCGCCATAGCTTACGAGATACCTGTGTTTGGGGGGCGAGCGCGTGGCAAGACACGTCCAAGGGCCCCGAGCCTCGTTGCGAGACCGAACGGCCATCGTCGAAGCTTCAGTATTGGGAAGCCTTCGTCTCTCGGCAGCAACTCTCCAGCTTCATTTAGTGGTACAAATCACACGGATCTGTCGGATGTGAAGCTCCGCCAACTACACGAAGAGCACGAAGACAGCTCTTCAAGTACCTGAAACGGAGATTCTTGATTGGTTTCCTTGCATCTGCTACCGATCTCTTGCCGGAGTCCTCACCGTCTTTCTCAGAGAAGTGGACTGCAGTGTCACGGGCTACTCGGAACGGACACCTCATGTGTGAAATTTGGCAACAACGATTAGCAACCTTGTAGCACGAGCCTTTGAGCTACGAAAGATACACAAGTTTGCTACCATTAATCTGGACGCCTTCGCCCGAGTGTAATACCAACTTCTATTCCTGGAACTTGGTATTGTCATCTGGCCAGTGAACAGCGTCTCCACCGACAACGTCGTCATGTGCAAGGCCAGAGAATTGTACGAGCTCGAAGACATGTCAATCACACTCGCCACTTAGCCGACTCTGCTAGAACACGGCTGGTCACTATCATGTCAGCAATCTCATAAGGACAGGTCTTTTCCATGTCGAACTTTCGAGCGGCGAGCTGGCATTAGATTGCAGATGACCTTCATAGATCCTCAAAACGTACTTGGGCACAACGAGCGGTTTTTTGAGCGGATCGGCCGGTTTATGTTGCTTTCATTCGACAAGTTGGGCCCAGTCGTTGTCCTATTGTTTGCTTGCGCCATGATATGAGGCGATGAGGCGACTTGTTTGCTCATCTACGGAGGTCCCATTCACCCCCACCGGCGCTCTAGATACTTTGCTTCTCACCGCTCGCCCTTGAGATCGGCTTCACCGGTAATTGACCGCCATGAGGCGACGTAATAGTCTTCATAACATGCGAATCCATTGAACGATCTCCAATTGTGGAACGACAGTACGTTACTAGAGCAGTGAAAGTCGTCTCGTCTCCTTCCAAATTTTATGGTCCCGTTTCATTCTATTTATACATACTGCGTACTCGCTTCGGCCTGCTGCATTCCGTTGACCTCTCGATTCGTTGATGAAACAACGAGGTTTACTCCTTTACAAGTTTGTGGCCAGCCATCTTGATGTTTGCTTCTTATCTCATCATATAAGACCTCGAGGAATGCTCTCCCCAGGCTAACAGGGATATTCAACTCTACTCAAACCGCCAATACTTTAGGTGTAGCGATATTTGAGCTAGATCTAACCTCACTGTCATCATGGCCGCCCATACTCTACGTTCCCCCATGCCACACGACGACTACCATCGCTCCTTGCCTCCGTCACCATTCGACATGGATGCCCGAAACCCACGCATCATGAATGCATCTTTCGATTCTTGTCGCACGGGTATGGACGGACCCGACTACTTTGGTGCGATAGGAGGGCCATTTGCGAATGGCCCTCCTCAGAGAATGCCACCTCCACCTGGACTCGACCCGGAGATGATGATGGGCTGTAGTCCGCCAAATGTGGATGATCTTGTTCGAAGGTGGGTCTCTCCCGAGTACTTGGACGATGCACAGTTTCTAACCTCTCGCTTCCTCAAGGACAAACCTCCTAGTTCAATTCGTCAATGGACAAATCACTTGGGCGGCGAAATACGGACAGTTGCAGCCGAAAATGTGTTCAAATGGAGTATTCCCACAAGATTTTCGATCACCGAAAACACTTGAAGAGGTCAAGTGCATTGATCCCACAACATTGGATCGCATTTTGAGAAGCTACAATCTCCCGACTGATCTTCGTTCTCTGCAACTCACATCACGAGATTCCGTCAGCCCGAGAACAGCGCTGGACGCAAAGCTGTGCACATTGTTCGACTTCCTCGGAGCCGTGCAAATATCAGATCGACAACGAAGGAAGAGAGGGGCAGCTCTCCTGCCGTATTAGCCGACTGGCCGTCAGGCCGTTTAATAGAGACCCTGACTTTGGGCGAAATGTGAAATTGATTTCTGTTTCCCCAGCCTTTTTGGTGCTTTGTGGAATGTCTATCGTCGTCTATCACGCCTTCGGTTCAAATAAATTATCTCCGGCCCTTCAACTGACTGCATACCTCGCACTCCGCATTGCATGGCATAGTTTGATTTCTGGCGCTTAACCTAAATAGGAAACTTTTCGCGGGGTGGGCGTATCTATAAGTCTTCAAACCGATCAGCTATTGTTCTATCAAGACTATATAAGTTCTCCCACAATTTGTTCTGCACCATCAGCTCCGCTCTCATCTAGTACACTCTCCGCTATTAATCAGTTTAGACATGGATATAATTAACAACCCTACTTTCGGTATGCCAGTTTGCATGGTCCTCGTTGTACTCGTACTATGGTTTGGGGTCAAATCACTGGCGACAAAAAGAGATGAAAAGGTTGTGCTCCAAGCTATTGTGCAGTCACGGACAGTTTTTCCTCACGTACAAGTCGCCTCTGGGACTTACTAGTGTCTTCGTCTTCCCACCAAGCAACCCGTGGTCGGTTTCCTTGGACCAATGTCTGATAAGCTTTCCAGATACAACCAAATCATCAGCCTTTGAAAAGTCACCAAGCGCCGACCAAAGATGTGTACAATGAGATCGACCCGTTGCTGGACTTCAATTGGCGAACTATAGAGCCACTCCAGATACGACCCTTCAAACCCAGATACCACTTAACAATGGGTAAGATTTCATAGCAGGCCTCGGAGCCCTATCTGACTTCATGTAGCGCTCCAGAATACTACAATGTCAGAGCTCGTTGCAGTAGACAAGACCTATGTCGATCGCATCAATCTCCGTCGTCAACTCATCAAAGACCGTCCTAATGATGTTCTGGCAGCAAACCCAAGCATCGTGCCAGCTGTCAACGAGTTTCACGCCTGGATGTTCGGGACATATCTCCCGAGCCGGTACAGTTCCATGTTCAAACTTATCCCAGCCTCATATCCAGGAACGAGCGCGCAATTACTCAATTGCATCACGTCCGAGACGATTCCCATCAGCGCAGAAGACGCAGTCTTATCTCTTCGCCTGCTCGGGGAACACATCGATACCGACTTCCTTTTCCTCCTCCCTTCCGAGTCTCCAACCGACCAGGGAAAGTACAAACTCGAAGGCTTTATAACTTGCTTCCCCTCCGGTTTCGACACGCCCAAGAAGCTAAATCTCAAGCTCGCTGAAATTCATGCGCCGGTGCCTGGGTATGGCGCGAAGATTGAAAAGTCTATGGACCGCTTCTTTGCCACTCTACCCACAGGCAAGATCGTTCTCCGCACCAATTGGAGCATCACGACCAATACCAATCTGTTCAGCCTAGGTGGCAACCATCTGTATGAAGGCGAAGAGGCGGTGGAAGAGATGGTGAATATTGATGAGACGGTGCTCAGATGTGAGCGTCAGACGTTACATCGACTGCCAAAGAGCCAGGCGCTAGTATTTGCGTTCCGCACATATCAGTATCCTATCAGGGCGGTGAAAGAAGAGGGCAGTGGAGAGGCATTGGCTGATGCGATAGACGGTTTGAGCAGTGGAAGTGTACCGGGCATGGCGGTTTACAAGAGGGGAGTCGTATGGGGCAGGGCTGTGAAGGCGTTCCTGAGGACTTGAAAGGAAGTCCGCGCTTCGAGGTTAACGATGTTTGGGTTGCCTTGATGCATTTCTCAGCTAGTCATAACCCCACATCTATATTTGCTACATAAGTTTGAAATGCGTTGGAGCACTGCAGACAGTGGCAGAAAGATTTACGATCAGGAACTAGACACAGTGACATCAATATGGAATCGTACACACCCCATATTCAATTCTTTGCACACATGCTTGCTACTTGATCTACCTAATAATACTTCTGAACTTGATCAATATGACCAGCCCTAAAAAATGTGAGGTCGCAGGCAACGCCGTCTAAGGTGGTCCAAAGAGGCACCATACTGACCAAAAGGGATAAAACACATATTCTCGGCACCCCGAAAGCGTGTTGAAGCACGTTAAAAAGTAGTAGATATGCTTACGCTACCTCGTGACAGGGTAGTATACTGCCCCCATGGCTGACAGTCATCCTTGATCACATGACTTACGCCACCTTTCCACAGTCCCTCCGAGTTTCAAAGGGAGAGCAAAGCGCGTCAAACAGTAGAAGACAAGTCTGCACCACTGCCTTGGCTATTAGTTTCTGTTGGCTGTCGACCTTTGAACCCGTGGACAAGCGGTGAAAACTCGTAATCACATGTCATATCTGCCTACATGAACTCTTCCTCTCTTCCTTTCTTCCTTTCTCATCTCATTTTCATCAACGGTGAAGGCTAAAGCCAGCTTCTTAACGGCGTCCGTCATCTAGACCCAGGCCTGCCACACCACACCACAACACCACGCCCACATCCTGCTACCCCATACGGAAGCAACACCTCGATAGTAGCATCAGCCCAGACGAAAATGAGTGAGTGGACCGCGCGTCATTGTGGCAGATTCACCGATGTAACAGTGTGCAGGCCCGCTGAGGTGGTGAAGCCGCCCATCGCGACTTCCCTCAACTTCCCCATACCCACAGCCTCGGGCCTCTAGCGCGCACACGCTAATCTTTTTGGCTCCACGATCTGCAATTCACTGCGGGTCCATATGCAGCCCTACCCGCCATGCCGCGCCACCCCTGCGGGTCGACGCGCCGAACTGGGCGGGGCGCGCACGAGCCAGGCCGCCAGTTTATCTTCTCCCCGCGACGCGTCGTCCTCCGTCTCCTCACAAACTCTCTCGCCAGCGATCAGCCAGCTATCAGATCTCCACAACCACACCCCGCACCATCAGAATTTCTCTCTTCTCATCTCAAACTCTACCCTCCCGATCAATTGCGTACAGAAAACACCCCGAAATCGCCATGCTTCCTTACCGTCTTCCCGCTCCACCATACCTCTACTCCGGACCTTCACCACCCCAGATGACTTCACCCGAGGTCACAGAGACCGACCTGTGGACCTCAGCTGCTCGCAGATCGCCTGCCGTCTCGGTGGCATCGTCTGGCCTCAGCTCGCTGGAGGACGCGGAAGACGACTTCGGCCGCCTCATGATTCAGAACGCACGAGCAGAGAAACGCCTGCGAGAGCTGCTTTCCGGGAAGAGAGTCGAGCCTTTCCGCAAAGCACGCAAATATGGGGCTTTGACTGCGGAGATTCTGTCCCGTCGCCAGCCTGCTCAGACAGGATTCAATGGCTCACAGGAAGTGGCAAAATGGATACCCGAGGTGGACGTTTTCATGACGCCGGTGGACGAGGCTCCAGTTGCACCTGAAGAAGACGTGCCTTTCGGACACGTTTTCCCGCGGGATTACGACGCCGGAATTGCTTCAGCTGCTGATCAAGATGGTCAATGGGACGAGAAATTGGACGAGAATTACGATGAGAATCACGACGAGAATCATGACGAGAATCACGACGTCGAAGATACCGAGGAACAATGGCCCTCGAAATTGGACGCTGGGACTCCTGCTGTTGCACACATGGCTGAAAGACCGAGGACCCCCTCACCACCTTCGTCCCAACCAGACAAGATCGCGAGTGACCTTCTGAAACGCCGCATTCTGTACATGGGTGCTGGATGCAAGACCCCCTCACCACCTGTGTCCGAACCAGATAGGATCGCGACTGAGTCTCTGAAACGCCGCATTCTGGAGATGGGTGCTCCGCGGTCTGCGACTACCAGGAAGACTCCCGTGCCACAAAAGAAAGTGGAGGTTGTCAGAGAGACTCTCGTGCCGCAGGAGAAAGTGGAGATTATCAAGAACACCTCCGTACCGCAAAAGAAAACGGAAGTTATCGAGAAGACTGAAGTCCCGATTCCAGAGACGGTCCAAAAGGAAGATCCAGCGGACACGATGCGGGCCCTTAGTCGCCTACTTGCACCGAAAACGTCCCCATCTTTCGTAGAAGAACTGCCCGCAAATACCCCCCGACCACGCAACCTACCCACCTCCGCGTTGGCACGCATTGTTGCTGATGCGAGAAATGCCGGGAAAACCGACCAAAACCGCCACAGAGCGTACAGCGATTCGACCATCAACTCATTGGAGAAGATGGTCGCAATGCCTGGAGATGACGAGACCGTCGAATCTCCGACCGAAATCCTCCCCTCTCTCGGTCCTGAAACCACCAAAACCACCGAAAACACCCAGCGAGGCCACGAAATGGGCCAACTTTCCAACATGAACGCCCGCCTCTTCGCCACGCGTTCCTCGATAAAGGACGCAAACAAGGGCATGCAGCGTCTGGAGGAGAGCGTCAGCGTCGCAAAAAGCGACCGAAGCACCTGCAGAGCGTGCAAATGCCAAAGCTACCATCAAATGGCACCACGACGAGGCCTCCGCGACCCTGCCCCGACATGGTTGATTCTGCTGCTTCTTGGCCTGGTTGCGTGGTACATCGTGGAGTCGACGCTTTGGTAAGTCTTTCTACCCTTCTGAGTACCTTTTTCTGGTGCTAATAGTTGCTTTAGTACCTACTTCTGCCAGCCAGCGTACGCGAAAAGTATGAAAGGCTTCGGAGTCTACGACTGGGCCCCGGAGCCACCATTCGTGACCTTGTCGCTGGCTCTGCGTCCGTTTGTCTGGCTCTTCCGGGCCTTTTTCTTATTTTTGAGGCGGGGAATTTAGGTGCTTTTTCTTCTTCTTCGGCGCAATAGGTGGGTACTTTTGGTTTTCTTTTTTTCGCACAACGGGTGGGCAGTTTGGGTACTTCTTAGGCACACTGGGTAGGGACTTTTGGCTTTTCTTTTGGGCATTGCGTGGGCGTTTTGGTTACTTCTTTTGGCATTGCGTGGGCGCTTTGGGCACTTCTTAGGGCCACTGGGTGGTTACTTTTGGCGTTTCTTTTGAGCATTAGGTGGACACTTTGTGAGCGTTTAGCATGGCGTTTTGGGAAAAAAGAGAGCACCCCAAGGGGGCCTCGGAGCGGTTGCCTTTGGAGCCTTTTGTAACGAGTCACGAATCACGAATTATGAACTTCTGTTTTGCACACCTTGATAGTGGCGTATGGTGCTTCTTGCCTATGCGAGATTTTGAAATTGTGATGTAAAGGTTTAGAGGTCGTGAATTGGACCTGTGTTCTTTCGTCTTTTGCGCAGCGTGATAGCGGTCTGGAGTGCTTCTTGCCTATGCGATCTTTTGAACCTGTGATGCCAAGTTCCAGACGTTGTGAATCAGAGCTACGTTTATGCACTAGGTGCGTTTCAAATCGCCTTATGTGAGCTATCGCTTTGGACGCGTATTCAGCACATCGAAGGGCTTCACGACCTTCTCAAAATCTCACGAGCGAATGTCATTTCTTGGACCGTGTAAGGCCTGATGGACTGACGTATCCACGAGAGCCCGGTGGCGGGAGCTAAGAACTGGCACAGGCGAAGTACCGAGGCGAAGTGACGTCCGCCCTTCGAATGTCACCACGAAAATGCTTTCCTGCTTCTGTTGAAGTCCTATTCCCTACTAACTCTCTCGTATTGTCTTCGCATTTTGTGCCTTTGTTGCATTTCAGCCGCCGCCATGGACTCCTCCCCGTCTGCACTGCTCAAGGTCCTCACCCCTAATATTCCCTTCATGTTCAAGACAGCACTGCTGCATTCATTATGGCTGTCTCCTACTTCTTCGAAATGGAGTTTACGGACCGAGCTTGTTATCAACATCCTCCGCCAATTGATAGCAAATCCCGGAAAGCCTTCCAGCATATCCAAGCAACAGTATCAATCGTGTAAAGATCCGGGAGTCAAAGGAGACATGTGGATCAGTCGGGTCACTGCGCCTGTGCCACTTGAGGACGACTTACGCCAACTACTTTTCAAGACGATCGACCAAATGAAACAAGGCGATGAGAAATATACGCAACCGCCGCTGCTTCCAGTAGAAGCCGAGTGGACCGGATACCGCGCAAACGTAGCAAAGGATGCGCCCGAGCCATCAATATCAGAAGAGCAGAAATACGAGAATCTCATGAAAGAAGTCACAAGCGACTTGACTGTGCTGTATTTCCATGGCGGTGCCTATTTTCTCATGGATCCCTCGACACATCGTCCTGTGACTAGCAAGATAGCCAGAATGACCGGCGGTCGAGTATACTCCGTACGATACCGTTTAGCACCTCAAGCCGCCTTTCCAGCTCAGCTTCTGGATGCTCTGGTGGCATATATGTCTCTTCTTTACCCTCCAGACGACGCCTACCATGCTGGAGTCCCACCAGAAAAAATAGTGTTCGGTGGCGATTCCGCTGGTGGAAATCTGTCTACAGCTCTGCTTCAGTTCTTGCTTCAACTGCACCGAAGCTGTGCTCCTAATGAGCTGCCGTCTGTTTCTTGGAACAACAAGATCTGCACGATTCCCCTGCCCGCTGGCGTAGCACTCTTCTCGCCTTGGCTGGACGTTACCCGCTCGCTACCATCGATCGAAGGGAACGTTATATACGATTATCTCCCGCCGCCCAGTATCACAGAGAAGAGCACATTTCCTCCAGACTTTGTTTGGCCCACCGATCCTCCTAGGGTAGACTTATTTTGTGAGGGCAGCGCACTGTGTCATCCATTGGTTTCTCCTCTAGCAGCAATGTCCTGGGAAAATTCCCCTCCTATATTCGTAGTCTCAGGGGATGAGACTCTCGCGGACGAAGCTTCAGTGTTTGCGCAACGACTTGCAAGACAGGGCGTCAAGGTCGTTTGGGATCGCTTCGAGGCAATGCCACATTGCTTCGCCATGGTATTGGAAGGTCTTGAGGGCAGTAGGATGTGCTTCACCGATTATACCGACTTCTGTAAGCGCGTTATGCAGAGTCCGGGCAGCATCAATATCGAAGGATATTTCATATCCGCAAAGACCTTGGCGAAAAAACATGTCGATGTGGAAAACCTGGTTGATATCAGTGACCAAGAGGCGTTAGACATAATGAGAGCGGCGCAGAAGAGGAGAATCACTGGCAAGGAGCGTGAAGGAAAGGCTCTTCCGATGTTATGAATGAGCATCGACCCTACGCAACTTTACAAGCTGTCTTGGATCAACTGTGGGCCGAAGTGACGTTACACTTCACGCGTCCATCAAACATGTAATTTTACCTCATTTCCCCGAATAGTTATAGAATTCTTTCTAATGAGTCACCGTTTCATGCGACAGTCGCTTCTTGATAAATGGTAGTTGCGAAGGAAGATTTTCTGAACAACCAAGGGCATAATCAATCACTTGCTACTGTTCTGCAGTGAGAGACTCCGAGCACTCTCCCTCTGTCATCAGCGTCCAAAACCAGCACTGTGCCTCTATCATCACTGGCTTATAAATACTTCCTCATTTCTCCCCCGTGCTTCTTCACCACCAACTTCTTCCTTCGTTACCAAAACACCACCGCCTCTACTTATCATAATCTACAGGCTCCAACCTTCCGCACAATGAAGCTCTTTTGTGCACTGATAGGCGCGCTCTGCATCTCTGGTGCTCATAGCTTGCCCGTCTCTGGCTCTCCAGATCCCCTCAATCCGAACATCCAGACTCTTCATCAGTTTCCTAAAGGTGCTTGGGTAGAGAATCTCGCGGTCCGGCAGAATGTAAGAGAAGGCTTCATGGAAGATCTCGAATTTGGAGTGTAACACTAAATATCTACAAATAGGGCGCTCTCCTTGTCACTCGTCTCGATGTACCAGAGCTATGGCAGATTGATCCCGTCTTTGACCCGATCAATAGCACTCCCCTCCACCCGAGCGGCAACGCTCGTCTGATCTACCGCTTCCCCGGCGCCACGGGCCTCATGGGTATCGCAGGAGTCAACGCTAACTCTAGTGATCACGACCGCTATGCTGTCACTGCTGTCAACTTCTCCCTTATGACCTTCACCGCCATACCCTCGAGCAGCAGCGTCTGGCTCGTCGACCTCACCTCTGAAAAGAACGACGTTCATGTGGAAAAGATCGCCGATATCCCCGAAGCTGGCGTCCTGAGCGACATCACGAACCTGGACATCCTCGGCAATATGCTGATCTCAGATAGCACCGCAGGTTGCATCTGGAAGCTCAATGTGAACACAAAAGAGTATGGTCGCTTCCTGTGCGACGACACGATGAAGCCGCTCCCCGCTGCAGGACTACCAGTCGGCCTCAACGGCATGAAGGTCGCCTACGATGGGATTCCGACATCTGGTACGCCTACTATGCCGACACTGCGAAGCAGACGCTGACCAACGTGGCTATCGATCGCGCCTCTGGCGCCACACGCAGCGTCTTCAACCAACTCGCAGCCAAGCTCACCGTCGACAACTTCGCTGTCGACTATGCCGGGAACATATGGGCCGCAGGCAACCCAACAAACACGGTGACCGTGATCGGCAAGGACAATAAGGTGGTGTGGACCATTGGTTCTAAGAACTCATCGGCACTAGCGGGCATCACTGCTCTTGCATGGAGGAGCAGAACAGACGGCCCCCTCTACGGTACCACTTGCGGAGGAGTCATCGCACCGGTGAATGGAACGTTCACGGAAGGCGGCAAGGTCGTGGCTATACAGATTTGGGGACTCGCTGGTGTGAACTAAACTTCTTCTCTCCACTACAACTTCGAATATCCCCAGGGGGCTACAAACACTTCATAGAAGGTGCAAAAAAATAGATGGCTAGGTTCTAATTCACACGCTTCTAGAAATGGCATTCGTTCGTGAAATTTTGAGAAGGTCCTGAAGTGGGCTGCGTACAACCCCCAAAGTGATATCTCACACGATGCGATTTGAGATGTGAGTATTGAATGAATACAGGTACAATTCACACGCTCCAAGAAATGATATTCGCCCGTGCTTTTTTGAAAAACTCCTGAAGGCCTTCGATGTGCTACACACACCCCCAGCGCGATAGCTCACAATGCGATTTAAGAGGTATCTGGTGCAAGAGCATAGGTCTAAGTCACGACGTCTGGAACTCGAAATCACGGTTCTAAAATCCTTAAATGTCCTGGGGTCCTCCAACGTATTGTCTACACCCCCAGCGTAACAGCTTATATGGTGCGATTTGAGATGTGCATAGTGAACGAACACAAGTCTAATTCACAGTGTCCAGATCTTTATATTATGGTTCTAAAATTCTTATACCCACTAAGGGTGCCCCAACATGCTATCCATACCCCCAGCGCGATATCTCACACAATCCGATTTGCAAGCTTCCTGGTGCTTAAACGAAGGTCTAATTTACAGTGTCCGGATCTTTACACCTAGGATCCAAAATCTTACAACACTATGAAGTCCCCTAAAGTCCTACCTATCCCGCCCCCTAACACGAACACTTACACAGGCCTAGTTCACGGTGTATAAACCTTTACATCATTGCCCTCCAGACTTGCAGCACCGTGAAGCCCCTCAAAGTCATATCTAACTCTCCAGCGCTCTACCGTAACGAACGCAATATGCGCCGTGCTCAATACAACATACACATGAACATAGGTCCGATTAATAACCTCCAAACATTTACATCACAATCTTAGAACTTCGTATAGGCAAGGAGCATTCCAAACCGCTATCAAGGAGCACAAAAGACGAAAGAACACAGGTCCGATTCACGCCCTCCGAACCTTCACATCACCTAGCACGATCGTTATTCGTATGACACTCGTGATATATGGTGTTGTTTATAACCCTATATCCTGGGTAGCTACGGCAGATATAGCCGGTATATACATGAATACACTATACAAATCATCCACCACCTGCTGCCGCCTTATTAGGAGCGCTTACGTCTTTACGTTCCACGGCTCTGTACGCTCAAAGCCCCAGCCTCCTCACTACCGCAACGCTTGCCCTTGCCTCACCTCCAGCTATGAGATGCCGCCTTTTAGCGTCACGGATAAGCTCTCCCCTCCAATACCAGAAAGTCTCGTGTAGCTTTGCTGCCGTCTCCTTGCCCTCGACCCTCGCGACCGCGTCCCGGACGATTGTAAAACGGCGTGTGCTGACCCACCGGCGATCCAGCAATGGGCGTGTGACGAACACATTGACAAGAGCCTTGGTCATCAGTGGTCCGATGGGAAGGCTATGGACTCTCAAATACTTCCAGAGGTAGTAAAGCGCGCGGCCAGATGACTTATGGGTGAAGCTTTCGTCGAGGGAGTACTGGTACGCAATCTGATGGATGAGCTCAACGCGGATCTGGTAAAGATCCACGAGTGGCTGATTACGGTACGGCGTCGGAAGATGGTCGCGACGCCGGGCATTGAGCACAATGCGGGACATATCCATCATCGAGCGGAGGCCACCGAGGATGTGGTGGACCGGGAAATTGGGGTTAAAACGCAAGTCGAGGCTTGAGACAATCTCGCAGAGTTTGTAGGCGTGAGCGCTGTCGGTGTACATTGTCTCGAGGACAATTCGGTAGAGAATTTGGGGATTGAATTGTGTGCTAGTTCGCAGAGCCAGCTCCGTGAGGAAGTCTACTACAGCCTTGGCTCCGCCGCCTGGTTGACGATATACAAGCTCGACGGACTCATCTACAGCAGCGGAAATGGGTTCTTCTAGACTTTCCATCTCGACAAGAAGCTCGACCAGAGCTCCGCCGAGACGTTTGCGATCGGATGTCGTTCGCGACTTGAGAAAACTGTTCGCACAGGTCATAAGCTTCGTCCGGAGACCTACGTCTGGGGCCCAGCCCGCAATCAAAGAGTGGATTGTTCTCTTGAGATTAAATTTAGCAACATAGCTTAAAACGTTTACTGGCCCCACGTTCTGGGCGGCGAGTTCTCTGTAGACCATGTCTATTATCTTCCGACGTGCATTTTCAGGCAATTGAGTTTTCGAGAAGGCGTCTACAAGCTGTAGCCACGAATCGAGCTCTGAAGCTCGCTGGTGGGGCTCGGGCTGGCGAGCAACGGACGCAGTGACTGCCCTGAATAGGCTCGGCAGAAGTGATATTGGGATCGTGTTAAAGGCGAGGAGCACATTATTCTTTTTCCTGTTTGCTTTTTTTAAGTTCCAACGAAGTAAGCCTACTAGATCCTCCACAAGAGGCTCCTGCTTGGATTTCATCCACCGCAGGGGCACCGGTCCGTAGTGGCACTTGAAGGTCCTGGTGATTTGCTGGAATAGCTCAGCATCGAACGACTTTGGAGAGACTATGTTCGCGCGAGTAAAACAGGATTGCCACAAATCGTTGTAAAGATGAGCGCGTTCGAGGTCCTGGAGGACTGTAGGGTTGGCAGACTTGAGTGTGTGAACAACGGTTAATATCTCCCCGTCGGTCATGTTTCGTTGGCTGCCGGGTGCGTTGAGTTTACAGATAGTCCAAAAAAAGTAATTGTAGCGTTGCTTCAGCCTCACAATCGAGGTATTCGTCAACTCCATTGGAGTGTCGTTCAACAATCGGAGCAAACGCTCGACATTGCCTGTCCCGGCTGCGTTTATAGAGGGCTCGGGTAGTAATAGGAGGATCTGGTCGAATGGACACTCAATATCCACCATGTGCTTGAATGCGAGCTGGCTGAATTTTTTGGACTCGCCTCCAGGAGGGCAGTATTCTAGGAATAGATTTCGTATAATTTTTTGGTCCGTCCTGCTGTTCACTAGGCTCTTGAAAGACAGTAGGCGATCATCAAAGGACGGTTCATCTTGGACCGGCTCTGCTTCAAGCTGCTCCAAATTGTCTAATTGTTTGGGTCGAGGGGGAGCAGGTGCCGAGAGATCTAGCAGCCATTGAGACAAGATAGGTAGCTCTGCAAGGGTAGACGTAAGTAAACGAGTTTAACTAAAGGCCCCAACGCTGATGCATGACATACCAGAACTCCCCGGTTTTGTACGCGAGCTCTTCGAAGGAGGTTGATATTTCCACGACGAAGGGCCGGTCAATGAAGGTCCAGTCGATGAAGGTCCAAAGAGCATGGCCGGGTTGGGAAATGCACCTCCCCCTCCAGCTGCCGCGAGATCCATCATACGGCGTTTGGAAGCCCTTTTCCTAGCTTCCAATGGCCCCGGGACATTGCTGCCATGGCGTCGCTGGCTCGAGAAGGACGCCTGAAGAAAGCGGTGGTAGACGTCGGCGAGGAGCTCGTCACTGATCCAAACACTGTCGACCAAAGGAGGGCGAATGCGGTGCACTGCTCGACGGCAGGCAATGGCAGGCGGGGACATGAGGTAGAGGGGTTCATGAGCTTGCAAAGCATCTCCAGAGCTGCGGTTAGGACGTCGGAATATTACATAGCGGCCTCGCGTATTTTTGGTATCAAATCGCTCGAAAAAGACACCACATCACGTGCACGTATAGGCCACGCTTTTCCCGCACTTCCTCTCGGCTTCAATCAAAGCAGTCAGACTGCTTATCTCTCTTGTTTCGGGTATCGACGAGGTGTCATGGCCGTAAAGCAATCTATCGCGATAAGTCTATCCATACATGAGCAGGCTCAATTCAGAAGTTTTTTATTTCAAGACTTGCTAGTTGCAGATCTATAGGTTATCTCGATCATCACAACCGATGAGCGGCGCACAGACTATTACATACGGGCGGTGTGCGCTTGTCGCCCTCCCGGATGAGTTCTAGGTTACCAAGACCCATGCAGAGTATACGACCAGTGCATGATGTGTACTTGGTATATCTACAACGTGCTATACAGCATGCTTTTCTCCACCCCAGCCGATCCGTCGCCGTCGGTTGGAAATTTACCTCCGGGGCATGCCACGCCCACGACCTCTCAGAGCTCGCTGCGCCGCCCCGGGCGGAAGACCTCTCTGTGGCGCTTGCGGTTGTTGTGACTCTTGGTTCTCTAAGACTGAGTTAGCACGAGAATTATAGGTGGGAGTATGTTTTACGGACTTATCGTCTCATCCACGCTCAAGATCAGGCAAGCCGCTTCAGTCGCTGCCTGGATGGCATTAACCTTCACCAGACTAGGTTCCCAGACAAATTTCTCCATGTTGTTGGCAACGCCCTCGTGGACAAAGTCAACACCGGCCCACGTGTTGTGTTGCTTGTGTGCGAACCGGAGCTTGTTGAGGATATCCGTGGCATCAAATCCTGCGTTGTCGCATAGCTGTCGCGGGATCACCTCAAGCGCTTTCGCAAATGCTTTGATGATAGCCTGCTGCTTGTGTGGGATGTTGACGTTCGCGAACTGATGTAGGTAGAAAGAGATCTCCATCTCACAGGCACCACCACCAGCGACAATGTTCTTGTTCTTGATCGCACGCTTGACGATCATGATGGCGTCGTGCAGACTTCGCTCAACCTCTGCAATGAACTGCTCTGCGCCGCCGCGCAGCACTAGCGTACAGGTCTTTGCGGCAGGGCATCCCTCAAAGAAGTTGAAGCGCTCACCACCAATTTGGCGCTCCTCAAAACGCTCGCAGGTACCGAGGTGTTTGGCCTGGATATCTGAGCAAGTTGATTGAATGCTGGCTCCTGTTGCTTGGCAAACCCGCTCCAGATCATCGGATGCGACACGTCCGGCGCAGAACACATCCCGATCGGCAAAGTATTGCGTGGCGAGATCGCCGATTGGCAGTTTGCTGAGGACGACCTTTGCACCAGTCTTGTACAGAGCCTCCATCTTGTTAAAGATGATCTGCCACTCTGCATCCACGATAGCCTGGTATTCTGAAACTTGTTCCACCCTGACTTCCGCATTGTCCTTCTCACTCTTAAGCTCTAGCTCCACGTTGAGACATACGATCTTCGGGTCCTTGAAAGACTTCGGTTGCTGCTCGAATCCGGCATAGGAGAAGGTCTTCTTGAAAGCTACACCGTTCACGAACAGCGAGTCCTGTAGCGCACCGCCGGTAATCTTCTTGATACCGATGAGTTTCTCGTTCAGGTCGTCTTGGTCAAGAGACAGTACAGCGTCTACCACCACTGTTTTTGGCGCGCAGACGTTAGCAATCTGATCAGCTTATGGAGACAGGTAGAGTGGTTTACTTTTCGTGAAGAAGCCGGAATTCCTGTTGATCAGCTTGCTGCTCATAGCCGTCGCAGCAAGCTTTTGAAGGGTCTCTCTCTGGTTGGACTCCGCTGTGTCCACAGCAATCTCCTTGATTTTGTTGACAGCCATGTGCGAAGCTCGTCTTAAGCCCTTGATGATTGTCTGGCTGCTGACACCCTGCTCGACAAACTCTTTTATCTCCTTAAGGATCTCTCCGGCCAATACCACAACCGATGTCGTGCCGTCACCAACTTCTGCATCTTGAGAACGGGCGATGTCTGTGAGGATTCGAGCGGCCGGGTGGACGATGTCCAGAAGCTGCAGACTGAATTAGAACTTAGGTACATAAACAACGAAGGTCGCAGTGCTTGCCTTCATAACCGTGGCGCCATCATTCGTAATAGTCTGCTTGCCATTCTCATCAACTAGAAGTAGATCCCCGCCATATGGTCCCAGCGTGCTTTTGATTGTTTCCTGCACAGCAAGGCAAGCATTAATATTCGATATTATTTGTCCCCTCCCTTGGGCCTGGTCGGTCCCTGTAGAGCAGTTAGCATCGGGTGATGTTTTGTTCTAGGCAGCGCAGAGTGAAAACTAACCTTCCTTCAACACTATAATAGTGGGTGTTTGGCCTCCGAACGACATTCTGGAAGACGCCCACGGTATACGAGCTTGAAACCTGGTCTTCTGATATGACTCTGTCTTTTAAAGGCAGTATCTGGATCAGTGAGGGCGAAGTGGGGGAACAACCAAGCTATGTCACCACCAAAATTATCCGACGCGTTTTCCTTCACGTCGGAGCAGGTTTCCCCGGCCCGATGCCAAGCCGCCAACCTCCCTCTTCGAGGCTGAGTCTCCCTCACGGCATGATCCTCTAGGCAACATCACTGCAACATCTATCTACATGTTAATATTTCGCTATTGTTCTCCTATTTCATCTCGCACCTTTGTTTCTCATGGTCTATCTCGAAATCTCCCAACTTTCTATTCTCGTCTCTCGGTGCACATGACTGCAGCGTCAAGGTTACTTTCGCTGGCTGGCTCGGAGTAGAAGCCCAGCAAATCAGACAGCCTTTCTTTTGTTCTGACTCCTTCGCGTTTCAGCTTTCATTATGGGCTTCTCAAGAAGAGTGAGTTGCCTAAAATGTCGGGTCATCTTCAGAAGATCATAGGACTAACCAATCCAACCGTAGCATCCGTCACCTCATGAAGAAGACGTTACAGGTGCTTTAGACACCGTGAAGAAACGACCAGATCCAGGACACCGAAGCTCGGCGGGCATCACGACCTTGGATGAATGCCCGCCTTTCTTACGACTTCCAGTGGAGATTCGTCATGAAATTTTCCGGTATATCGTCCCAAGTTCTCCCCAGAGTTTTCGCCTTTACGCAGACTGCGATGCTACAGCCGCGAGCGCAAAATGGAATCGCAAACCGAGTCCCCATCCAGATAAGATGGCATTAGCGATTCTCCGAACTAACCGAATGATCTACCATGAGGCCTTGTCTGTGTTGTATTCCGAGCATCAGTTCCATTTCATCGGCTTCAATTACCTTCCTGTATTGGACTTCATCCGTCGATTGAGTCCGGACGCCAAAAGCTTAGTCCGACAGGTTCGATTGACCATGCTTGCGGACCGACAAGGACAACAGCCAGCGAATCATGATGTCTTCTGTACAGTAATACATGACTTCTTACCGGGTCTAATAACATTGCGGGCGGACCCTTGGGTATTCCTGTAAACGACGTGTCTCTTGAGACCTCTCGCTAAACCGGCGCTACTCCTTTTTATCACGTTTAACGCTTACATCGCCTCGCCATATGTTTGTGTGCTCTCATTTACGAGTTCTTGTGATGCTTCTATCGAGTCTCCATAATCCAGCATCCTGCCGCCGAATTTAGGCAAGGTCGAAGGTGCTAGTCATCGCCCTTTTTTCCAAACGAGCTACTCCACAAGGTAGTGTTCAGCAACCCAAAGATGCGCCTTGAAGAAACTCACGCATTGCTGAGTTAATACATGTAAATCAGCGACTTGGCATTGTATCTGAAATGAGCATCAATTGTTTCTCCTTTGTGTCAGGCGTGCATTGGAGGGCGCAGACTTAGAAGATTGGGGTCACTTTTCACGAACTATTTTCTTGATTTATATCGGGATGCATGGCGAGGAATCTATTCCAATATAGATTGAATTGGTTGGCATTCGTTTCAATATTCGGATATTGAGAATGGCTCTTGAGAATGGCAATATAGTTATTGGACCTACTGGAAGCCTTGCAGAAACACACTCTAGTGGCCATGTTCAAGATATCACCTCTAGAAATCACACGAAGGAGTAAGCAGAGGTAGATAGTATATGACTGTGTGTTGTTTTCGAACTAACTTGTCCCACGATCCTACCTTTGTAGTTACCCTTATAATGCTGTACCCCACCAACCCACACACGCCCCCTTGCTCAGATCGCCTCAACAACGCGCTCTGGTGCTTTTTCCGACGCTCGACTGGGGATGATGCGAGCACGTCATCATAGCTACTTCGTAAACTCTCACTGCAAGCGAATTAGCAAAACGAACGGTGCAAAGCCAAACATACAGAAGGAGTAGACCTTGTTCGACTCAAGGAGTGCGAAACGCGTCCCGATGGATTTTTCGGACAAACGCACTCCAAATAGGTAATTTCTTCGTCTCCCGAACTTGCTGCGGCCCTAAAACAGGTAGTACGATATCCCAATGTGCACCCAAGCAATTTCCTTTCCCGTTCAGGAACCTGAGCTGTGGCTGTGCTGGGTAAGCGCATGCTGAGCCAAGACTGAGCGCATCTGAGCCGAGACTGAGCAGCTTGTTGGAACCCAGTTTTGGGCCCTGTATTCAACAGGAGTGTTGAGACTAGGGTCCTCACCTTGCCTCAGAAGGCCCATTTCCGGGCCCATAGGCCTGCCAGGTTCCAGTTTCAGGGCTCCAATTCTTGAGTAAACTTACCCTCCAATGGAAAACAGCACAAGGCCACTTTATCATCCATGCTGTCACGGCGCAGGGGCGGTCGGGACCTAGCTAACTCAGGCAGACAGGGGCGAGGTAATGACAATTGAATTGCTACAGATCCTATGCGTGCTGACAGACAGCAGAATAACAAGACGTAGCTCGAAGAGCTACGAAGGTCCTCCGGGGCGCTTGCAAGATATTCTGTCGCTAAGCCGCTACAGCTGGAGTATCTTAACTCCGTTCCGGCACGCTATCAAGCTCTACAAGTTGCGGCAGTATGCAGCAGCGTGCCGCAGTACACAGCAGTATGCAGCAGTATGCAGGAGTACGCAGCAGTATGCAGCAGTTTTTGGTAATCTGCAGGAACCTTTAGTTCTTGATCCAAGCCGTGACAGTACTCCCCTCCTTAAGGCCAAACTCTGTTAAGGCCTAAGGACCAGGCTTATCAGGGTATCAGCGATGGAAGAATTGGATAGCTTCCTCAGCATGCTCCAGGTAGCTGGCAGGCTCTTTAGTAACCTTGTTATAACCAGCCCACTTAACAGTGTACTTCAGTTGGGGGGCCCCACGTCCTCAATGCTTCCACCAGGAGTCAATAACCTCCTCCACCTCCCATTCCTCTAGGCTGTCAATTTCAACAGGTGGCGGCGGGTCCTAACGCTGCCCAGGCAGCGGGTCCTTAGCAGCGGGTCTTAACAGGCTAACATAGAACACATTGTAAATCTTTATACTTTTAGGCAGTATTAGAAAGTAAGTATATAGGCTAACAACCCTTTTAATATAGAAGAGACCTAGATTCTTTTAATCTAGCTTCTTTTATAGGCGGGTAGTCTTAATATTTCTAGCGTTAAGCTATACTATATCCCCTACTTAGTAGTTTCTAGCAGGGTGTTAAGTCCAGTTTACTGCGTTTTTATACCTAGTATATATAATAGTAAGTTTAGACTTTAGGTACTTAGTAATCTTCTCTATACGGCTGGCAAATTTCTTAGTATTTTTAGTAGGCTGTTAATAGGATAGTTCTATAGGTTTAAATTTTAAGTATAGGTAAAAGGTATAGTTAGCAAAGAATAGGGAGAGCTACGTGCTCTTAGAAGTGGCAGTATTAATTGCAAATTTGCTTAGCAGCAGCTAGGAGTTTTAATTATTTTATAGGTATAATATATAGGCTCGCAGGTACTATTCTAGGATAGTATTAGCTCTTTTAGATTAGCTATCTATTTCTAGGTAGTAGGTAGTTAATAGTAGGTAGTTAATTACTAGGCAATAGGTTAGGTATTTCTAGAACTTAGCTATAAACTAGAATTTTTAGTTAAATATAATAGAAACTAGTAGGCTATATAACTTCTAAACGTATTCTAGAAATAGAATAGTAATACTTTTAGTATTATAAGTTCTATTGTAAGTAATAAAGTGTTTTATTTTAGTTAGCTAGTCTACTACTATAAAAATAGCGTTTTTTTTCTTCTAAGTTTTAGGTAGATATATAATAAAGTCTATTATTATATTGCGCTATAGTTTTTTAGGTATAGGTAGTAGCTTTAGGACTTTTTAGTATACTAGCAGCTAGTAAAGAAATATAAAGTAATTTATATAGAAGATATTAGTTATATTAATATATAGAAGTAATACTATATAGATATAGAATAAGGCTAGACTAGCTAGATAGTAAACTTTATACAGCTAATATAAAAACCTAGCGCAGCTAAAAGATAAAGTAATTAAGCTAAAAAATAAAGTAATTAAGCTAAAAAATAAAGTAATTAAGCTAAAAAATAAAGTAATTAAGCTAAAAAATAAAGTAATTAAGCTTAAAAATAAAGTAATTAAGCTAAAAAATAAAGCTAGTAGGTAGAGGCCAGCTAAATAATAGATATCTAAGTATAGCTATTATACCCCCCTAGGTTATAGCGTAGCTATAACCTATATAGAACACGTAATAAGAAAAGTAGAAAAAATAAGAACAGTAATATAGATAGGAAAAGCAGCGGCGCAGCCGTAGTTATAGCTATATATTACGGCGTAACTATAGCGCCGTGTTAAAGCTTATAGGTAATATCTATAAGACCTAGCTATTTAATAAATTTCTTATATTTTTAATAATTTAGAGCTTTTATAAAGCTGTTAGCTATTATAGTAGCTATAGGCGTCTATTTAATATTAATATTATTTCGTTATATTTACTAGCGCAGCTAAAGATAATATATATCTATATACTTAAGCTTAGTTTATAATTAAAGCCTGTAAGTAGTAAGAATTTAAATAGTTTATATATTATCGCACTTAATTTTATAAGGCTTTTTAAGCTTAAGCTATAGGCTTATAAATAGTTACTACTAATATATTAATTTGCTTATAGCGTATAGAAGCGCTATAAGCTCCACCTCTATTAATAATTTTATAATAGATTTCTACTAAGTTGCTTTCTAATTAATAGGGCCTCTAAATAGCTTAAAAATATAGCCTTTAGAGGAATATCTTATAACTAAATTATTTATAAATAATATATTACTAGCTTATATAATTACTGCAGGCGCATTACTACTATATTTAATTGCGTAATATTTTATTTAATATAAATATATAATAAGGCTATCTATAGCTTATTAATACGCTATAAATAGATTTATAAGGAATTTTATAAGCTTTAAAACTATATATAATATATTAGGGCGTGTTATTACTAATAGGTGCCTTATAGCGCCGATTTTTCGTTAATATAGGTGAATTTCGCCAGGTATTACTTATTTCGCGTTATATATAAGCTCTGCTATACTTAATAGCGTATATACCTATTAGTAGCTTTTAAGCTTATATTATATAGCGATTTTTACAATTTAGGAATTTTAGTAGAGCTATAGCTTTTTATACTTTTAGTTCTAGATTATGCGAATTTTTAGAAACTATTTAAGCTCTAGAAATTCCTTTATTTTATATACGGCTAATAAATAGGCGCGTAGTTTATTAAGTTTTATACTATTTTTCTTATATACGTATACTAACGTATTCCACCACCGAGCCGGCCAAACCACCGAGCCGGCTACTTTTCCTTGGCACAACCAACACTATATTCACACAGCAATGCATTAACAATGCAGCGATTATCTATCTTAGCAAGAAGGCAGTATTAATCTCGCGCTTTAAGCCTTTACCTCTGGTTAATTTAGGACTATACGACGCGCTGCAGCAGCCTTTAATATACGACATCAGCGGCTCTCTAATCGGCTCTACGGAATCACGTTTTAACCTTAATTACGACTAAACTGCCTAAAGCTCACTGCGACCGAAGAGCACACAATTATACAATATATCCTTGACCTAGACTCGCGAGGATTTGCGCCCCGGTTGTGTAAGGTGGCAGATATAGCAGATAAAGTACTGGCTGCGCGTGGTAGGATACTAGTAGGCAAGAACTGGACTTAACAGTTTATATCTTATATAAAGGAGCTTAAAATAGCTTTTAATTAGGTAAAGAACTGCTAGAGAATACTCTAGGAAGACCTAGAGGTTATTAATATATAGTTTACTCTCGTGCAAGAGACTATAGCTAAGTATAGCGTCTACCTAGATAACATCTACAACTTTAATAAAACTGGCTTTTAAATAGGTATAATTAGCATAATAAAGGTTGTTACAGGTTTAGAGAAATATATAAGGCCTAATCTTATTTAACTAGGCAACTAAGAGTAGATTACAGTTATCTAGAGCATCTATACTGCCGGATATATAACCCTACTATTTATTATCTATAAAAAACGCATTTATATCTCTATATAGTATAAAAAAGCAGAAATACTATATAATTAGAAGCTCTCTATCTCTAAAAACAGCTGGACTAATAATAAGCTTAGTTTTAAGTAGTTAAAGCACTTTAATATATATATAAAGGCGCGTTAGGTAGGGTTATACAGGTTGCTAATTTTAGACGGCTATAAAAGCCACCTTAACTAAGATTTTAAGGATTATTATATTAAATAATAAATCCTTACCCTCTATATACCTGCGCATTTATTATATATACTTTAGCTACTTAATATAGTGTGCTTTTTACTATTAAAGCTAAAGTACTCTTAACGCATATAAGACTTAGCACGCCAACGCGTCTACTATATTAATAAAAAAGGCTTCCTACCAGCCTTTAAAAACGCGTTTTTTAATATATTTATATATAAGAACTATAAGAAGGCCTTTAAGGCCTCTAGATTAGTTCCTATTAATATGTAGGTAGTTTTTAATTGCCTTAATATACGGTTATAGACCCTACTACTAGCACCCCTACTAGAAACACTATAGCAATTAAAAACCCTAAGCAATATATATAAATTTAGATTATAGTTAAGGCTAGTAAGCAATTCCTTTATACGGTTACTAATAACCGCCTAAAAAGGCTTCTTAAAGCTTATTAAAGGAGCCAAAGAAATGCTATACAAAAATATACTTATTAAAGCCCGGGTTAAAGAGCTTAAAGAGCAACTAGCAGAGATAACTAAGCGTAAAGGTTGTAAAAAAAAGCGAATCCAGACTGGCGGTATAATAGAGTATAGTACAGCAGCGTTGTATATAGCTGCTAAAGTGTCTAGAGTATCTAATCCACGGAAAAAGGTGGGTAGTAGAGATGGTGCAAATAGGGCTCTACCAGCTCAACGGCGCTGTAGAAACTGTGGAGAGGCTGGGCATAATGCGCGTACGTGCAAAAAGGATTAAGAAGCTTCTTCTAAATCTAATCTAAGTGTGTCGTACATAAGTTCTATAGCTAGTTGCGAATAAATTGACTGCGCGCACATGGTGTTGGTTGTGCCAAGGAAAAGTGGCCGGCTCGGTGGTTTGGCCGGCTTAGTGGTGGAATACGTTATAAGATTATTAATATAGAAGAATATAAGCAATTTATTTAAAGCCTAGATATAGTTCTTATCTATAATTAAATATAGGCCGAATTTCGCAAGCGTTACTATTAAATTATTATACTATAGAAGTAGTAAACAGCGTAAGCTATATAGAGCTTAAAAAAGTAAAAGGTATTACCCTAGCTATATAAATCTATTAGGATATTTAATATATATAGTTTTATTAAAATAGCTATTTATAAAGGCTAAAAATACGTCTATTTACTAGGTATTAAGGTTAAATACAGCAATTAATAATATAATATAATAGAAGGCTTATACTGCTAACGTTGCTGTATATATATTTTTTTTACTTACTACTTATAGATTGCCTCTAATAATAAGCCGTGCCTTAAATTTTATAAAAAAGCTATTATTATTAAATTTATATATAAACACCTATATTAGTAGGATTAGTTAAGATTTTACTATATTTTACGGCATAAATTTAAACGTATTATAGCTAATAATTATTGTATATTCTATAGTAGCAGCTTATTTAAATTCTTTTCTAAATCTATACGCACCTAGGTTTTTCTAGAATTATAGCGGCGGTGGAAGTTCGTTATAATACAGCCTTAATTGCTGCTTGCTTATAGCTAAGAATGCTATATAATAGTAAGTATATATAGCTATAGTTATATTAGGCTCGTGTATTAGTATATATATTGCATTTATAGCTATATTAAAGCCACGGCTTTTCCTAGCGCCTTTCTACTATTTTAGAGCTTAATTTATAGATTATAATAACAATTTATTAAAATTATAGCTAGCTACTGCTAGCCGCTATTACTAAAAACGAAATAGTAGCTCTAGCGCGGTATTAAGGGCTAAATTTAAAGCTATATTTAGTATAGTATCTAGCGCAGTATCTAATACAGTATTTAGCGCAGTATTTAGCGCAGTATCTAGCGTAAACTTAGGGGTAAACTTAGGGGTTATACGATTTTTAAAGCTGTATATTTTTATACTTAATTTAGCTTTATAAAATAGCTTATATATATATAGCGTAGCTACTATACTTTCTATATATAATTAGTTACTATAAAAATTCTTACTTTTACTAATCCTTTTTTTATTCTTTATAAGTATACTTCTGCTAATACTATAAAAAGGCAATATAATAGCCTATAGGTTTATAAATAATACTAATATTCTTATATTTAGTAGAAGTATAGAAGAAAACTATAGGGCAATTAAAAGTGCGTATATATAGTGTATAAAGTAGGCGAAAAAGTATAGTATAGTATTTACCCCGGATAAGTATTACCTTATATACTTTATAAGGCGCTATTTAAATATAGTAAATATAAAGGCTATAGTAAATATCTAGGGCTTTATAGAAGGCCTAATTATAGAGCTCTATATTATTATTATTATTAAATTCTATTACGCTGGTGTAGCTCCTGTTAGGGTTTATACAGCTGTTTTATCTAGGCTAGTTTATAAGAAAAAACCGTTTGCTGCTATACAGCGTTCGGATGAAAACCCCGTCCTCTGCGGTATATAACGCTAAGCGCTCTTTTTATTATTATATAGCTATTAGGGATATATAGTAAATCTATTAAGTCTACTATAGAATAAGCTATTATAATACGTTTTCCTAAATCTATCCGGGTTTTATAGTCTAGGTATATTATATCTAGCTAGCTAAATATATAGCAAGTTATAAATATAAAGCTACCTGCCTAGCTTCCTTACTATAGTTTTCTATATAGAGTGCTTCTATAGTATCTAGCCTAGATTAAACTATCTCCCGCCTGTATATACCTAATTTACTTCTTAAGCCTATTTTATAGCTTACCTCTACCTTTTAATAGACTAATATACGTATTTGTTTTTTCGGGCTATATAAATAGTATTACTAGTAAGGTGTTAATCCTTCTTCCTATATAATAGCCGCTAGTAAAACGGGAAGGCCGTAAAAAATATATATACTTCCTATTCTATAGAGGTGCTATATAGGCCTAGCCCGCGCAGCTATATAAAATAGGAAGTATACACGTATACTTCCTACTATATTCTTACTATATAGAGGTACTATATAAGCCGGAGCTTATACAGCTATATATAAAAGAACTAAAATAGGAAGAATATATATATACCTTATATACTTCCTATTTTACTAGCGCCTATTATAAGTCTACTAGGCATCCGTAAAGGCCTAGAGCTAACTATTACTGCTATTATATACCACGCCCTACAGCCGCCAGCCCGGGCACTGGCAGCCCCTTTATATTACCTGTAATATTTTTATAATAATAGGCTAACCGTGTTTTATAGATAAAAGGTTACTATAATAACTTAACGCCGCGCAGCTATTACCCCTTATTATCTACTAACTAAACTGCTACTATTTTTACTTTTACTTTTCTAGTTCTTTTAGTTCCGGTATTATTAGGTTATAAATATAAGGGCTTCTAATATAGCCGGTATAAAGGTGTTCTATTATCCTATTAAAATAAAAACCTATTACTTTGCTAGTAAATATAGGTATTAGGTGTAGCCCTAGGTTAGTATTCTAGGTAATAGGATATTAAATAGTTATAGACAATAACCCTTTATTTATCTTCCTATTATTTATAGGTATTAAGTTTAGTAGTAGTAAGCTGCTAAAACCTGTAAAAACTCTGCTATTCTAGCGGTGTTAAGAACGACGTTTCTAAAAACAACCTCTAGCTATAACGCAACGCCGCTGCACTAGTAATAAACGTAATTCTTACTTTTATACAGGCCTTGCAGTTTAAACAAGACGGAAAGGAACGCCCGTATAATAATACGGGTTGAATCACGATTTTAGTATTTCTTTTTAGAGCTCTATATACTTAGAGTTTAGGTAGACTTTTATATTTAAATAGGGCCCGTATATATATATTATAAAGGAAAAGGCTATAGTATAAATAAAAGCCTTTATATAGCTAATAGTATTAATATAGGGCGTAAGCTTCTAAAAAGCATAGTATATATACTTAGTAGTTATTAAGCCGGTTCTTATATATAAGTATACTACCTAGTTTCTAATACTAGGTATAAAGGAATAAATTAGTAAAGTAAAAATTAAATAACTTAAAATAGCCTAAAACTACTGCCTTTATACTATTATAGGGGTGTATAAAATAATAAATATTAAAACGCTTAAATATAAAACCTTTTACCCTTTTTTAAGGCTTAAGCTAGAAGAACTTATAGTAGCGTATACAAACTGCACGCGCGTAGGCTAGGCTAGAAAGTATATTAAAACTATATACTACACTATTAGAAATACTATTAGAAGATACTATAAGCCTAGGAAAATACCTAAATATAAGCTAAGCCGGCGTAATATACTAAAGAGGCTTATAGTTAAGGCTATAGCACTAGCCCTAAGGTATAAAGGGCAGTTAGATAACTTATATAAGCTTTTAAAATAAAAAGTAATATAGGAAGTATATAAGGAAAGGTAGAAAAATAAATAGAAGGCCTATAAAAAGAAATAAAGGGGCTTTTTTACGCCGGCCCTTAATATAAAATAGAATAAAAATTAGGCAACTAAATACTATAAGCTTATAAAAGCTAAAAGCTTAATTATTATACTTTTATAAATAGAATATATAAGGCTTAATATATACCTGCACTATATAAAAGTGCCTAATTACCCTTTATATTTTTACAGGAAAAACACGATGTAATTAACCCTATAGCATCTTAGAAATATAACCTAAGGAGGGCCCCTAGGGGCTATCTAAGGCCCTGCAAACAATTATACGCAGCCTTAAAGCCCTATAAGTAGTGCCGGCGGCGTCGCAGTAGGTATACTGCGAATTGCGACCCCTAACACGCAGCCGCCCTAGTAACAGCATTAATAACAATAATAACAACGCTAAAACTAATACTAAAACCCGAAGCCTATTAAGAACATCTACTAGGACGTTTAAGACCTTATTAACAAAGCACACGGCATATAAGACCTCCTGCGGAATAAGCTAATCTAATCCTTTAAGATAAATGCGATCGTCTAAACCCTTTATAACTTTGCAGAACACGTTCTATTCGGCCTTTCGGATACTGCAAATAACCTACGGCAGACACTATAGAAAAAGCTAATAAAGATAATAAAGAATATAAAAAAGAAGGTACACGCGTTATTAACGTATAGGAAGACGTATACTGCAGCAGCAGCAGCAGCAGTAGCAGGTATAATACTATTAGCTATACTAAGCGGTATAGCTGCGCAATATAGAAAGGCAGTAGGAAATAGGCAGTATATAGGGCAACCTATAAATATCTATAAAATTACTATCTATATTAAGGATAATAATAAGCGAACTATAACTATAGCAGATATAAATATAACTATTACCTAGAAGCTTTAAGCAGCCGGACTACCGGATATAATAAAGATTAGCGGTATAAAGAAGCTATAAAGTAGAAATATTAAGGTATATATTACGGATAAGGCTATAAAAAAAGCACTGCTTAAGAAAAGGGAATAGGTGCAGGTGCTGGGCAAGACGGTATATATATAACTGCCCGCAGTGCTAATAAAGGTGCATAGAGTACCTAAAAACTTAAACCTGGAAAGCTAAACACTTAAAGATAATATTATTAGGGCTAACGCAATAATTAACCTAGGCCTAGTTATTAAAAAGATAATATAGAAGAATAAAAAGGGTATTAAAGCTGCGCGAGAGAACCTAGGCCGACACGCTAGCTTAATTATTACTAGCGTGCGCATAGAAGTAATAGCAGATAAAGCTATTATAAAGGGATTTATAATAAATAGATAATTACTAATAGCTTTAAAATATAAAGCAGGCTTTATAGCTATATAGTGCTTTAGATACTAGAGCTATAGGTATATTATAAAATACTATAAGAAGAATATCCGATATATAGTATACGCAGGGGAATATAATATAAAATAATACACGGTAATAGACACTAAAAAGTGCGCTAACTATAAAAGAAACCACCTAGTATATAGTGCTAAATATAGTATAAGGAAAGGGGCCTAGCTATAGGCTATATTAAAAAGGTGGGCGACGCTATACTAATATAATACTAATAAGGGGCCGAGCTTATATACGCCCTATACCCTGCTAAAGGTATATATAACCTTAACCTAGTCTAGGAAAAAAAAAGCTGCTAATAATAATACACGCAAAGGTAGTATAGAACTAGGGCTAGCGCTAATAGTACTAAAAAAAGTAGGACAACTAAAGATATTTAAGTATTCTAATAAGAACCTAAGCTAGCTAAAAATTAACAGAATAATATAGACTGCTTATTTAACGCAGTAATCTTCCTATTAAACGCCTTTTTAGATACTATATACTTCTCGCTTTATATTACTATTCTTATAGCCTCTAACCTAGTTAACTTAATTAATAATATATAGAGATATAGATAGACTTTTATAACTTAAAACTATTACCTAAGTACCGTCCTTACAGGAAGATAATATAAGCTAGCAACTACGCACTAAAATAGGTGCAGCAAACGCTGCAGATACTATAGACATAGTTTAATATTAGAATAACTTAGTATACTTACTATTATATAGTATAATATTAATAAGAGCCGTAAGACCTAAAGGGAGTTCCTAGAAAAAGCGGAGAAAGCCTAGCCTTAACTGCTAGTGCTAGTAATATAAAAGCTATAAAAGAATATATAGTAATAAAAGTATATAATACTCTATATAAAGTCCTATTACCTTTTATATAAAGGAAGCCTATATATAAAAACGTGTATATATATTAATAAGAACCTTAATATTAACTAGTAGTTAGTAGAGCACTACTTACTAAACCTTATTACCCTTTCTTTCTATACTAGTAGAAAGGATATCTAAATTTATAATATCTATAACCCGAAACTAAACGGAATTATAGCTGCACTACTTCTACTGCTAAATAATAATAATATAGAGCATGTTTTTATAGGTAATATAAACCTATATTACCTATTATAGGGAGAAATATAAGTAATAAACACGGAGGAGTAAGCGGAGGAGCTTATCCGCATTATAATAGAAGCAGGAATAGACCTAGCTATAGAGAAAGGTATAGAAATATAGGTAAGAGGAATATTATAGTCTATAATTAACTTTATATTTATAATAAAATAGCTAATAGAATAAACTACTTTCTATATAGTATAAAAGGAATAGAACTGTAATTTAGATTACCGCCCTATATATATAGAGTTTAATATTACCCTACTAAGCGCAGTAGAATAGCTATAACATCGGCTGTAGAAAAATACTAACTAGAAAAAAGCGCGGGAGCACCTCTAAACCTAGCTAAATAAGCTAGACAACTAGAATAACTTTTAAAATATAAAGAAAAACCTTAATAAATTTACATACCTTTTCTATAAATATATACAGGCTATAATTGCTGCTATAGTGCCTATTATAAGGCTATTAAAATAGGCATCGCCGGTATAGTTAGAAAAATACTTAGAGAAAGTATATAAAACTAGGAGGGCGTATAGAATATAGCGCTTATCGCGATTTATAAAAAACTAGATATTATAATTAAGAATATTCTTTTAGCGCTAATAGGAACTGCCTTAGATAAAGCCCCGGGTATTATAGGGATTACTAATAGGTTTCTTAAGAAGTGCGAAATACAGCTAGCGCCTACGCTGGCTTAGTTTTTTATAAGGTGCCTATATAAAGGATACTATTTTTAGCCGTTTAAAAATTCTATTATAGTAGTGCTATATAAGCCCTAGAAAGCGTCCTATATAACAGCAAATACCTATAGGCTAATCGCCCTGCTAGAAATAATAGGTAAGCTATTTAAATAAATTATAGCTATGCGGCTATTAAAAATTGCGGAAGAAAAGAATATACTTTTACCTAGTTAAATAGGGGCACGACTAGGATATTTAATATAGATAGTACTTAAGCTTTTTACTAAATAAATCTATACTATATAGAGAGGAAACCTATAGCTTATAGTATTACTTTTTAGCCTAGATATATTAGGGGCGTTCGACTATATATTATATAAATATATAATATATAACCTATAGATTTAATAAGTACCGGAGTAGATAGTTAGATTTATAAAGTCCTTTTTATAGAACTGTACTATAAGGCTTACTATTAAAAACTTTATAGTAGAACCTATTATAGTTACTATAGGAATACTACAGGGCTTTTTCCTATTACTAATACTTTTCCTTTTTTTTACTAGCACGCTTCTACTAATACTATAGTATAGTAATATAATAGCCTATAGGTTTATTAATAATATAAATATTTTTATATATAGTAAAAGTATAGAAGAAAACTGCAGGGCTATTAAACGGGCGCATAACTAGTATATAGAGTGGGCAAGAAAGTATAAAACAGTTTTTACGCTAGATAAATACTACCTAATATACTTTATAAGAGCCCGCAAGTTTATTAATATAAAAGCTATAGTTAATATATAGGGCTTTACTAAAGGCCCTATAATAGATCTAAAAATACTAAAGGTTTAGGTAGATTCTAAACTTAAATAGGGCCCGTATATTAATACTATAAAAAATAAAGCTATAGCCTAAATAAGGGCCCTTATAAGGCTTACAGTGTTAACCTAAGGCGTAAGCTTCTAAAAGGCACGTATAATATACTCGGCGGTTATTAGGCCTGCTATTATATACGGATACACCTCCTAGTATACTATACTAGGTATAAAAGAGCAGATTAGTAAGATAAAAATTAAGCAGCTTAAAATAGTATAGAACTAGTGCCTTTATACTATTTTAGGGGTATATAAAATAATAAATATTAGGGTAATAGAGTATAAAATATTATACCCTCTATTCCGGCTAAAGCTAGAAAAACTTACAGTAGCCTACGCAGACCGCATATATAAAGGGCCAGCCCGCAAGTATATTAAAACCTAATATAGCCGTATAAAAGAAACGGTCTATACTAAATACAGGCCGAAAGGAACACTATAGTACGGCCTAAGCAGGCGCAACGAACTCTATAAGCTCGCGGTAAAGGTATTACGGCTAGCCGTATAATATAAAGGCGAATCGGAAGAATCCTATAGGCGCACGAGGCGTGGCATAATCTAGGATAAATACGAAGAGAAGTAGAAGAAGGAATAGGAAGCCTACCGTAAAAAACTACGCTAAGAACCCCTAATACTAGCACTCGACACTAAATAGAGTAAATAACAAGAGGCACTATATAAAGAACTTACGAAGGTAGAGAGCATAATTATTATAAACCTACGGACGGAGTATATAGGGCTTAACGGTTACCTCCACCGTATAAGAGTGCCCGGCCACCCAACGCCGGCATACCCTTGCGGGCATAGCCTCTAATCCCTAAAATATATTGTAATAAGTTGCGGAAAACATATTAAAAGCAGGGGCGAGCTATTCTAAAAGGCTAAGATAAGGACGTATAAACAGCTCTACAGAAGCTAGAAAGGAAAAAAGGCCGTGGCCTAATAGCTTCTCTAAAGAACAGACCTCCTGCTATACCTTTCGGTGGCTAGAAAAATAGCAGAGGCGGAGATATAGGTATTCCACCTTCTATAACTTTATATAACTATGCATACTACGCATACTACGTATACTATGCATACTGCGTATACTATATATACTACGCATACTATGCATACTATATATACTACGTATACTACGCATACTATATATACTACGCATACTACGCCGCCTATATTACGCACCTACCTAATAGCTATATCTACCTGTATACCGCAGCCCTTATATATATCGCAGCCTATACAGCACTACCCCTATATATATTATTTAATTTAAGGACCAACGCCTTAATAAAGGGCACGCGTGCGAAATAACAGCACGCGTGCCCTTACGCTAATCCTAAACCAGCTTACTACTCCGGAATTAACTCGACCCGCGCCTAGGAGGAC
>NW_022985461.1:0-18783 GCF_010093595.1 Mytilinidion resinicola | reverse complement strand
ACTGCAAAACCCGGACAGATTTAGGAAAACGCATTACGATGGCTTATTCCGTGGTGGACTTAATAGATCTACCACGTGTCCCTAATAGCTATACAACAACGAGAAGAGCACTCAGCGCTATACGCCGCAGAGGACGGGGTTTTCATCCGAACGCTGCATGGCAGCAAACGGTTTCTCCTTATAAACTAGCCTAGATAGAACAGCTATATAGACCCTAATAGGAGCTACACCAGCGTAATAGAATTTAATAATAATAATATACCCTTACGCTAATCTTAAACTAGCTTACTATTCCGGAATTAACTTAACCTGCACCTAGGAGGACAACTATAAAACCCGGATAAATTTAGGAAAACGTATTATAATAGCTTATTTTATAGTAAACTTAATAGATCTACTATATATTCCTAATAGCTATATAATAATAAAAAGAGCGCTTAGCGCTATATACCGCAGAGAATAGGGTTTTTATCTAAACGCTATATAGCAGCAAACGGTTTCTTTTTATAAACTAGCCTAAATAGAATAGCTATATAAACCTTAATAGGAGCTATACTAGCGTAATAGAATTTAATAATAATAATAGCTTTTAGTAAAGGTTTTAATCTAATTTATCTATAGCTTCTATTTAGGTTCTAATAAAAGGATAACCTTAGTAGTAAAAAGTAGCTTAATTAATAATAACTCTATAGCGGCGAAATTCGAGTAAATAGCCGAGGCGGCGTAATTAAGTAATTACTTACTGCTATTTTTAAAAAAAATTACACGTAATTCCGCGCTATATAATATATAGGAACGTTAATTAATACGTATATATATAATATAGAAAGGGAGAAAAAAGCGTATATAGATAATTAAAAATTATATATAAATTGCTTAATAGTAGACTAGGCTTATAACTAGTAGCTAGTAAAGGGGTATAAAGTAATTTATATAGAAAATATTAGTTATATTAATATATAAAAGTAATACTATATAAATATAAAGTAAGGCTAGACTAGCTAGATAGTAAACCTTATATAGCTAATATAAAAACCTAGCGCAGCTAAAAAATAAAGTAATTAAGCTAAGAAATAAAGCTAGTAGGTAGAGGCTAGCTAAATAATAGACGTTTAAGCACGGCTATTATATACTTTTTATAATAGTATTATTCTTTTATAGATATAGCAGTTTCTAACCTACTATTCTATATATAATAGTATTCTAGGCTAGTAGTAGTTGCATACTATTAGACTATAGGTCTTAGACCTCCTAAAATAGCCCGCTATTGCGCTTTTATAGTAGCTTTATAATAGAGCGGCTGAAAAGGAATACTAAAATCGTAATTCGACCCGTATTGTCGTACGGGCGTTCCTTTCCGTCTCGTTCGAACCGCAAGGCCCGTACGAGAGTGAGAATCACGTTTATTACTGGTGCAGCGGCGTTGCGTCGTGGCTAGAGGTCGTTTTTGGAAACGTCGTCCTCAACGCCGCCAGAATAGCAGAGTTTTCACGGGTTTTGGCGGCTTGCTACTACTAAACTCAATACCTACAGATAATAGGAAAATAAACAGAGGGTTGTCGTCTATAACCATCCGATATCCTATTACCTAGGATACTAACCTAGGGCTACACCTAGTGCCTGTATCTGCTAGCAAAGCAATAGGTCTTTATTCTAATAGAATAATAGGACACCTCTGTACCGGCCACGTTAGAAGCCCTTATATCTGCAACCCGATAATACCGGAACTAGAAGAACTAGGAAAGTAAGAGCAAGGACAGTGGCGGTTTGGTTAGTAGACAACAAGGGGTAATAGCTGCGCGGCGTCGAGTTATTATAGTAACCTTTTGTCTGCAAGACACGGTTGGCCTGTTATTATAAGAACGTTACAGGTAACGCAAAAAGGCTGCCAGTGCCCGGGCTGGCGGCCGTGGGGCGTGGTATATAATAGCAGCGACAGTTAGCTCCAGGCCTTTACAGATGCCTGGTGGACTCGTAATAGGCGCTGGTGGAATAGGAAGTATACAGAGTATGCATGCATTCTTCCTATTTTAGTCCTCTCGTGCACAGCTATATAAGCTCCGGCTTATATAGTGCCTCTATATAGCAAGAACGTGGTAGGAAGTATGCGTGCATACTTCCCGTTTTACACGGCTGCGCGGGCTAGGCCTATACAGCACCTCTGCAGAACGGGAAGTATGCATATTCTTTACGGCCTTCCTGTTTCACTAGCGGCCATTATATAGGGAGGAGGATTAACACCTTGCTAGTAACACTGTCTATATAGCCCGAAAGAACGAATACGTGTGTTAGTCTATTAAGAGGCAGAGGCAAGCTGTAAGATAGGCTTAAGGAGCAAATCAGGTATATGCAGGCGGGAGATGGTTTAATCTGGGCCGGACACCGTGGAAGCACTCCGTGTGGAAAACTGTGGCAAGGAAGCTAGGCAGGTAGCTTTATATTTGCAACTTGCTATATATTTAGCTAGCTAGATATAATATGCCTGGACTGCAAAACCCGGACAGATTTAGGAAAACGCATTACGATGGCTTATTCCGTGGTGGACTTAATAGATCTACCACGTGTCCCTAATAGCTATATAACAACGAGAAGAGCGCTTAGCGCTATACACCGCAGAAGACGGGGTTTTTATCCGAACGCTGCATAGCAGCAAACGGTTTCTCCTTATAAACTAGCCTAGATAGAACAGCTATATAGACCCTAACAGGAGCTACACCAGCGTAATAGAATTTAATAATAATAATAATAATAGAGCGGCTTTTAGCTTATTAAATTCAGGTATATATAGGCGGTTGCAGTAGTATAGGTATCTACCTTTTTTCTAGTATTCTACTAATATTAGCTTAGTATAGCAGCGCTGGCCCTGTTCTAACACCTCTAGAACTAATATAGGGGTGTTGTTAAGTTTATACGCTGTAAAAGGGGGGTTATAGCAGGGAGCTTCTAATGGAATTAATGTAGAAATAGCTGTAGCTAGATGAATTAAGGGACGAGACGAATTCTTGGAGAATCCGGAGGATTGTGAGATCCCAGCTATCTAAGGCGAGCGCCAAGCGAGCACGTGACTAGCATGCCTCACGCAGGCGGCTGGCAGGCCGCCAGCACGAGGCTGGGCTCCGCCAGGTATCTATATACTCTGTAGGCGCCTTTGGTACCTCACATATGGCTTTCGAGGATGAGCGCGTCTGAGCCCCCGCAATCCCTCGCTACAGTGCCACACATGCTACCAAGCCTCCAAGAGAGCAGGGGCCAGACACACGACTACGGTAGTGGCAGGCTCGCACATGGAATAGATGCAGGCGACGGACTTGGGAGAGTCTCGACTGGGTGAGAACGGAAGTATGAGAACGCCACACTTACTAGACGAGCCCCCTGACCAATCCATCGTTGTGGGCGAATGCATTAATGCCCCCACGCATCATAACCATTCTCTTCAGTGCATCAATGTGCAGCTGGGCTGCATTGTAGGCCCCGTATAAGTTCTTGACTGCATGAGCTTTCATCCAAACAGATGAATTCTGACGACACCCTCAAGGAGTGACGGCGGACAGGGCTGTATGAACACACCTCGAAGCTAGCTATGGTCGCCACAGCTCCGACGACCTCGTCCGAGATCCCCTCGTGCGAGTTAAGCTTGGCATTGATGCCCTTGATTGCCTCTTGCTTATGTCTAAGCGCTTCAATCCGGAAGGTTATGCCCTCCGTAGTCAGATCACTGTATAACGCAACCGAAGCAAGCGTTGAGTGAAGCATGGTAGCATCTCTCGAGATGAATGGCCACCAAGTATTCCGTGCATTGACTGCTATGGAATTGATCCTGAACTTTGACTTGTCTGGGTGAATTGTTAGACTCCCGCGGCCACGGCTCGAGGAAGGGAGTAATCAATCAGTGCCCGGGAAAGAAGATTTCGAGAGACTCACACATGGAAAATAAGAGCTGAATCTTGTAGCTACCCGCAATGGGCAATACATTGAAGGGGCCATAGCGGTGGGCATTTAGACTGCCTCGAATGGGATTACTGATTGGAGCGACGATGGCTGCACATGCTGGTGCACGACCAGTTAGCGACCCTTGCTTCTTGAGAACGTCTTGTGAATCCGTTTGTCTCGTCTCATTACTCAAATTTGGGGCGGCCAACCCGTGTTTGGTCGACTTCCTTTCCTTGGGCTTCTGGGGCTTCCTTGGCTTTTCAGGGGATGCGGTCTGGCCCGGCTTGGGGAGCCTAAATCGACCTTTGAGGTTACTGCCCGCCTGAACCGTCGAGAAGGAGTTAAGAGCAGACAAAGGGGTCTCTTCTTGAGTGCTGGTGTTCTTGTCATTGAAGAAGTTGCGCATTACAACGCGGCGAATGATAGCCCTCGATGCCCCATCGGGCTGCTGTGGTTCGCCAGTAGTGACAAAGAACTCATATTTTCTGCCATCCGCAGGCGGATCTCTTTTCCCGGTATCGGAAAAACCCAACCCATGCTGCTGTGTTATGTTCGAAGTCGACATGTTATGGTTCTTCGGTTGGTGTTTACTGATCGGTAACCGCGAGATGCCTCCCGATCGCACGATTCCTCCCTTCTTCCAACTGGACGAGTGATGAGACGCGAGACAAAGGCCTACATATGGTATAACTACCAGAGGGAGTGATGTGCAGAGCAGAATTGCCTAAAGAAGGCAGTGGTAATTTTAGTCAGCGGACCTGCAGGGTGGCTGGTGGGGGCGGCACAAACATATATATAGATACCGCTTACGCCGGCTCGGAATAACGGTGCTCGGGATCTTCGATTTAGCTAAAGCACCACTTAATTAATTTCAATTTGAGCGAGCTCAGTCGGTTTTGCAAATGTTGAGTGAGCTGCTGTGTGGTTGGTAAGTTGGAAAGCCTGGCATGGGTAATCAGGGATACCATCGCACCTATATGATTAATGTATTAGCGTTTGACCTAATTTGCTCGCTGACTGTTCAGCATCAAGGATGCCAGGGTACGTGGATGAGCGTCGCTTCGTAAGCACAAAGGAAAACGCCACAGGTTCTGAAGGCGGAATTGAACATGTCTCATTTGCCGCTTTCTTGCGTCTCGGCCTATTCGCACTAATAGCTTGCTCGATTGCTGCCTTATGGTCACAAAAAGTGGCTCCTGACCGTCAATCCGCTCAGATGCTCAGATTCCCTCGCTTTAGATCGACACGAGCCATTCCCATTGCCCAGAAACAGAGTAGAGAGATACCTTGATTCTGCTCTCACAGTGTATGCGCTCTCTAGTGCGAACGAAAGAAATGGAACCAGTACTCCTTCAATGCAAATTCAAACTCCGTCACAATCCCGTCGAAGCAGCACCAACTTCTGACACTCCACGTCGTCGTTCACACAGTTGTGCAATCGTCGAACTCCGTGGATAGGAACCCGGGACGAGTACTCAGCACGGGGAAATACCAAGTGCAACCGCACGCTCTAGGGGTACATGGCCAAGCCAGCCTAGGCTCGACTCAAACTAAGAGGAGACGAGGTGCCCCCTACCGACGTCCCCCTTATCGACGGCGATTGAGACGAATTTGTATCCCTCAGGTACCATGCTTCCTCCATTGCCTGCTCGAGAGACGAAAGCGAAAGCTCCGAAGGGCTCGGTATGTCAATAAGACTTGGCGCAGTCCAGACCCCCATTGATAGCTGTCCAGGAGTCGGAGTCGAGCTGCTGCCGGAGCCAGAAGCCGATGTGACTGCATGTAAGTCTCTATATTAGCTGCGGCACTTATGTTGGAGTACGGTTATGGTTTTTGGTTGACTTACACCGACTGCTAGATGGACGCTTCTCCCTCAGCAACTGCTTCGGGAACCCGCTAAGCGGGAACTCCTCACCGTTGCGCAGGCAGATTGTGCCGTTCACAACGGCCGATCGGGTCGAGAGTTGCACGGGGAATTTGGGTGCGGTGAATCGGGACGAGTGGATCAGATCGATGACGAGGGATTCGTGCGGGATGGCAAAGACCTGCGCGTCGTATCCTTCCTCGCGGAAGATGAAGCGAAGACCGCTGAATGTTCCACCGGAGAAGTGCAGCAGTTTGCCGAGTTGGGGCATCTCGTTTGTACCGTCTGATAGTCGGCAGAGGAGGTGGGCTACAGGGGTAAAGAGAAGATTGGTTAGCACACGTAAGTCGAGGATGAATAAAGGAGAAGCGATGACCACCCAGGCTCACTATCACAAACGATGGGACTCCAGGTTGATAGCACTGTCAGGGGTGCTTCAACGAGCTTTACGAAGCCCCAAACCCCAGGCGGATCAAACTCGTATCATTTACTCTCTCCAGATTTCTCTGGGGAAAGGCCAAGTTTTCAGAGGTTTGGGGCATCATGAACCGCATCGAAGCACCCCCAGAGGTGTCGTCAATCTGGAATGAGTCTCACTTTCTGTGACGCCAAGCCTGCCGCTCAGCGACGAACTCACCTTGAACGACGAATTTGCTCCGGGATATCGCGTGCGCCGTATTGTCTGTTTCAACGTAGAAGAGACAAGCGAAGAGCCGCGCGGCCATGCTGCGAACCTCTGTCGAGTCGATCTGGAACATGGCCTCATCGCGCAACTTGCTGATGGCTGACAAGTCATCGAAAGCAGGCGGTTTGTCCAACCGGATTGCGAAGCGGAAGGGTGTGGCGCCTAATGAATTGGTTTTGTTTCTCTCAAGTAGGCTACGCCAATTTGTGCCTTCCATGAACTCCGAGAGAGCAAGCGAAGGGTTTCTGTCATGCCTATCTGTGCAGCCAAGAGATAAAATGACATCCATGATTTGCTGGTCACTACCTCCGAATGCAGAGTCGAGTTCTTGGGCTGCGATAGTGATAGCCTCAGAATCACGCTTTACATTCAGAGATAAAGGACCAAGCTCCTTGCAGACAAACGGCTTGAACAGCGGCCTGATGGCCATGGTAGCTCTTGCGCTGGACTGCAATTAGTCAATGCTTCATAATGGACTCAGCAAGACCTACCATTCCCACGCCTTCACATCGGTATGCGTTGTTCTTGATAGGTAGTTGGAGAAGATAGCAGCTTGCTCTCCAATGGTGCGAGATCGAATCGCCACGCGAACGGCATCTGATGGTTGGGTGGTACTGTCGGAAGGGTTGTCAACCATAGCCTGGGTTGGGGTGAAAAGGTGCTTCAAGGACTCCTCTAGCTTCTTTGCACTGTACATGGAAGTTTCCTGTCGTTTTGGGCGCACTTGCAGTTTGACAGGCCACCGCCTTCCCTCTGCCTTTGCTTTTGCTAAGATTTCGTGGAGCAGAACTAAAAGGTGCTTTTCGCAGTCCTGTGCCGTCCAAGCCTTAGTCGCGAGACCTAGAGCTAGAACTCCTCCAGTTCTTGGATTCGTTAGCGTGGGCCTGGGAAATGGTACTACAGGATCCTCACCCTTCGCCAACTACAAGGTCGAAGAAGCATTGAAGAGGAAGTCTTCCTTGAAATTCTATTTCAAGCATCTTAAGGGTCTCCACTTGGACCACGCTATTGACTCCACCGCTATAGATTATTAGCATAGAACAAAAGATTCAATAGCCAAATACTTGCTCGTCAAGAGCGAGGATACGGAGTCCTGCGTCTTCGGGTTTTATGTATGTGGTGTATCCTCGGTCGGGAAACCGACAACGATCCGTGAGGGGACACTGAGATACTTCAAGGATGGTTTTTGACTGCCACCAACCATATGCTTGTATGCAGTGGCGACAGAACGCGTGCCCACACGGCAACACTTGGTACACTTGCTCGAACAGACAAGACGGGCAGAATTTTGTGCTTTGAAATCTTGTGCCTGCATTCGTACGCTCAATCGACTCGTAGAACGGCCTTAGGACCTCGTCACGATGGAGTCTGTGAGCCGTAGCCGGCTGTGATTCGCCAGGCTGGCCGCATTTAGAGAGACTATCGAGCAGGTGGTGTAGAACGAAGTAGATCTTGTCTAAGATGACAGTCTTGTGACTCTCGACGGAGAACCTAGAGAAGTGCTCGCCGGCAGCGAAGTACGTCCCGTCGGCAAGCTGGTGGCCGCGATCACCGTGGGCGACTTTTACGTTGACACAGTGCAGGCGCTTGAAGTTTTTGCTGGCGACTGTGAACATGACACTGTTATCCCAGCCAGAGCCCAGGTCCTCAGTGTCCCATGGGTCGATATATACGTATTCGCAAGGCCAATGTCGGTCACAAAATTCAGAGAGAGCATCCTCTATTCGGGCCGCGTATTTCGGAAGGAGCCTATCTGCTGAGCCTGGGGACAATCAGTTAATCGAGGAGCTATTTGCGATCTTTGTGGCACAAACCTCGGATGTCGTTCCGGACCGCATCGAGCATAATGCACGAAGCTATTAGGTTGCTGAGCCTACCAAAGATCGACACGGCATTGGGGGTCTTGGTAGCATCCCTCATTGTGATCGCAATGGCAAGGATGCTTTCACTAAAATCAGAGGAAAGGCGGCTGTTCCAAAACGATGCCCGGACGAAATCGAAGGGTTTTTCTAGTGTCGTGCAGAAATGGTCGAGAGCGTGTTGGAAGAAAGTCTGGAAATCGACAGCATTTAGAAGCAGACGCAGTCTTGACTTCCTCTCTTGGACTAGAGCGACACCCCGTTGGATCTCTTCATGTAACTTCAATGCTTGATCGTGTATCAGTGTCGGACGGGAATTGGCGGGAATTCGGACCATCTGATGGAAGGGTTTAGCAGGCTTCATGTATTCGAAACCAACACATGACCACTCACTCGTAGACGGCTGTAATAGCATAGAATAAGATCTTCCAGCGACGTGATCTGCTTTCCTCGGGTTCTCCAACTCTTCGCATATGTCTTGAAAACAGGATTCGTGGCGACAGTGCCAGCGAGCGACTCGAAGAGCGAGTTTGTGGCAGCATCGACATCCCAGTAAAATTGTTCCAGGCCCTCCTCGCATCCATTCAAGACCAAAATGAGATATGGGAGGACAGGCTGATTGCTACTCGTCTCTGCTTTCGCAGCCCAGGAAATGAGCTTCTCCAGCACGTCTTCGATTGTTCTGCAATCCTATGAGTGATATTCGATTCTAGGCTCGGGTGGGGGAGGGGTCTAACCTGGGATTTTGATGAACAAAAACGACAACGTCAGAGAATGCAAAAAGAATCCGAGGGTATAGCTGCGATACGGCGAACGATCTGGACCTTCTGGTATCATCAAGCGCCCACGCCAGTCTTCGTTGAACACAAAAAGGAAATCCATCTGTCGTTCCTGGAGAGAGCGGCGCGGCGTCATTGCCGTAGAGTCTTCTGCGGTCGTACCTGGCCGCCTGTGGATCGATGGTACCGCCGTCCAAGCCCTCACAATCAGCGTATAGGATCGGCTGAGAGGAGAGCACGGTTTGTGGGTCAGCATAGAGATGGATACCATCCGACGTTGGAATATGCTTTCCCGGAGCACCAGGAATCGGCGTAGGAAATTTAGTCTCCTCGAGAGTGGTGGTCAAGATCAACAGCTTGATCAGCGTGCTCTTCCCTGCGCCGCTCACGCCGACAAACGAGACTAGTCCTGGGTGGCATGAACTCAGGTCGACACGGCTTTGCATGGGCAAATTGTTCTTGCTCCGGAGTCGTCGCTGTCTGATGCCCCAACGGCGCGAGTCCATTCCGATTTGATTTATGAGCTGGGCGTATTCCCCATAGTCGCGCAAAATGATATCGTCCGAGAGCTCCGAGTAGCCAATGCCTGCAGAGTGTTTAGAGGCGCAAAACTGAAACAGCGGCCAGACCCACCAAACCATGCGCTCCCCTCGTCATCTTCGTGCATCCGTTCATAGTCGGACTCGTTGGATGGGTGTGCGAACACCCTTTGAATGCGTCGCTCCAGGTCGGGCCTGGTCTTCTCGTGAGCGGAAGCATTGATGCGGTGGACAAGCTGCTGGTCCCAGCATGTTCCGCACAGGGTGAGCTCGCACACGTTGCAGAAGAAAAGCTCAACTTCGCCATTCTGGCAGCTTAGACACACTAAAGGCTCAGCCTGTTGCTCTTCCATGAAATCGGCCAAGGCCGCTGGCGCGTGAATTCGCGGTATTCAAAGGGTCGCGTGTTAGATGTGTTGTAGTGAGATGGGAAGACGAAGGTGTTGAGGGACATGGGGTGAAGTCATGGGTGTAGGCCCAGGAGCAAGCACGACATGTCAGACGGTTGCTTTTGAGATTGGTGAATGTAACCCGCGATGGCGGAGTCGTCCCATCGTCGTGCTGTTGAGCGAAGTAAACGTGGGATAAGCGAGATTTTATGACAACAGACCAGGGCATGATGGCGTTTGGCCTGGGCAGGCGACAGGTGGGCTACCATGGGGTAAGCTGCGTGGCTGCGTCCCCTGCGGCAGGGAGAAGAAGCGAGAACGCGCGGGGAGCAGGAGGAAAATCAGCAACGCAGAGATCAGCGTAAAAGAAAGCAACCTGCATCTTCTCCCGGCCTAATCAATGGCAGTCCATGGGGCGTACGTATTGTTGTGGAAATGCATCGAGATCCGCGCTTGGAGGCGCAGAATCGTCCGACCGGGGTTGTGCCCGGCATCCTGGGATAGCGAATTTCGGCGACATGTCGATGCTTGGGTGCCACGATACCTGACGCAATGCTGCCCCCCACGCCGTCTTGTGGGCCAACCCAGCCAGACAGCCATTGGAGTCGGCAACCATGTCAGATCAGGACAAACGCGCCTGTTGCCCAGCCTCGCCCAGCGGTGTCGGGGTTGGCATTTGCTGATCGGTGACCACGATGTCTCCAGGTTGCGGGCAATAGTCTTGAATGCCAGTAACTTGGCGCATTTTGGTCTACAATGCCAGGAAACGCCACGGAGACGCCCGATCGCCGAGCCGATGCCAATTGAGGCCTAAATAAGCCTGTTTGAGCATCAGCTCCGCTGCACGGCGTCTCCGAGGCGTTTCCTGGCATTGCACAAATATATACAGCCCGTTTGTGGTGTTGCATCACGTGCCCTCACCGCTCTCAACGCCAACATCCTCAATATATGCCCTAATGCAATGAATATGTATCGCCCCGTGCAGGAGACACTCCAAGAGTCAGTTGCTGCACTCCTTTAATAGATATAGGCCCTCCGGAGCGCTGCCGCGTGCCCTGGAGGCCCAATTTGGTGTTGCTTATAGTGTTAAAGTTATTAAGGATAATGCTAAGCTGCCACGTCGTAGAGGACAGTGCGTAGGTGCAGAGAGAGGCTAAATAGGCTTATTCCGGTTTATTATAGCCTATAGACGAAAATTTGCAGTAGTTATATAAGGCAATTATCTAAATTATATTAGTAATATAAACTTAACCTTTTTTAATACTAGAAAACTTTATAAGCTTACTATATAAAGTCCTATTACCGTGCTATTCTATAGGCCTTATAGCTATTAAATTCTATTAACCTAAAGCTTTAGATCTACCTATATTACCCTTATTTAGCCTATTCTTATTATTTTATTACTATAGAGTTTATTAGCGTTTCTAAAGTAGGTAAAAAGTTTAAAACTTTTAATAATATACGATAAATATATATAAATATTACTAATAATAAGCACTAGGCCCTTTACGTCCACCTTAGTAATAATATACGCCTTAAGCTTTGCTATATTAGGGGATAAACCCCTATTATACGACTTAGGCTTTACCCTTATTTCTAGCCCCTATTTAGCGGGCTTAGTAGGAGTATATCTTCTGCCTATAGTATATAGCTTGCTTACTAATAGATTTTTAACTTATTAAGGTTCGCATCCGGCTTTAGGCCTGCCAACGCGTATTAAAACCCTTATATACTGCCGTGCTAAAAAGCTATATAAATAGAGGCTATACGCCGCCTTTATTAATAGTAAGGTTTTTATATAAAAAGTTAACAACCTCTATAACTATATTAGCGTAGCGCTTTTAGCCTATACTAGCTAGAGTTATATAAGCTATTTTATTACTAACCTATTCTAGTTCCTTTCTATTAGCTAGATAATAGTAATAAAAAATATTATAGCAGTAGCTATAATATATTTTAGTAGCCTTATATAGGCCTAGTACGCTTACTATATAAAAAGGAAAATACTTAGAAAAGAGGCGTAAATAGCAGTAGAAAACTATACTAAAATACCTAAGTATATAAGGCGGCTTAAGGCCGTTAATTTTAGTATAACTTTTAACCTACACCTTATCTATAATATCTTTAACTGCGTTTTTATTACGCCTAAAAAAGTAGGTAGTTTCTATAGCACGCCTTACTATAGATTAGCCTTAATAGAACCTATTTATATAATAAATATAAGGGCGTTCTTTTAATAGCTATTAGCCGCAACTAAAATAATAAGATTTATTTACTAGCGTAGGTAATTATAAAGTTAGAATATAATAAGTTATAGTATTAGTTTATAGAAAGGTTAATTAAGGCGCTGCTATTATTAGATAAGGTAGCGTATATTATAATAATCTGCTTATAAGTATAATATAACCTATATTTATAATATCTATAACCCGAACCCTAACAGTATTATACAGGAACTACCCCTACTGCTAAATAATACCGAAGCGGAATATATCCTTATCGGAGACATAAACCTACACCATCCGCTATAGGAAGGAGTTCGAGTTATACAAATCGAGGAGTAAGCAGAGGAGCTCCTCCGCATCACGCGCGAAGCAGGCATAGACCTAGCTACGGAGAAAAGGCTAGAAATATAGGTAAGAGGAATATTATAGTCTATAATTAACCTTACGTTTATAATAGGGTGGCTAACAGAATAAATAATTTCCTCTACAGTACGAGAGGAATAGAACTGCAACTCTAATCACCGGCCTATATATATAGAGTTCGATGTTTTACTACTAAAAGCAGCCGAACCCCCGCAGTATAGGCTATAGAAGGATATAGTATAGAAAAAAGTATAAGAAAACCTAGTAATATAGCTAGACGAGCTAGAAACTCGGAATAACCCGCAGGAGACGGAGGAAAATCTTAATATATTTGCACACCGCCTATATAAGTATATATAAGCTATAATAGACAAAACTATACCACTTGCAAAGCTATTAAAATAAGTATTACCTGCGTGGTTAATAGAGTATACTAAGGAAGTGCGGGAGACAAGGCGGGCCTATAGAACCTAGCGCTTATTAAGAATAGTAGAGGACTAGATTTTGTATAAAGTATAGTATAATAGAAAGAAAAGGGCTATATATAAAAAGAGTATAAAAGTATAGCGCCGCGCAGTAGATAAGATTATATTAGATCTAAAAGGCGTATAAAAGCTAGCTAAATAGGGTAGAACTATTAGAAAGAAACTACAGCTACCGCCTTAATTCCCCTTTTTTTTACGGCCTAATAACGCAACGCTCTATATAGATAATAAAACTAAGGCCTAAATACTTATAGAATAGTTCTTCCCACCCTTTATAAAGGCAGACCTCTCTAATATTAAAAAATACTAATACCTAGAGCTGTATAAGTCCTTATAAAACGTTATAGTAGAAGATATCCTCTCCGCGCTAATAGGAATAGCCCCGGATAAGGCCCCGGGTATTATAAAAATAACTAACAGAATCCTTAAGAAATGCGAAACGTAGCTAGTACTAATACTAGCTAGGTTCTTTACCAGGTGCGTGCGTATAGGGCACTACCTATAGCCGTATAAAGAATTAATTACTATAGTACTATATAAGCCTTAGAAAGCGTTTTATAATATAGCAAAGTTATATAGGCTAATTATACTGCTAGAAATAGTAGGTAAGCTGCTTAAACGTATTATAGCATAAAAACTATCTAAGATAGCAGAGGAGAAAGGCATGCTCCTACTAAGCTAAATAGGCGTAAGGCCCGAATAATCTATATAGACAGCACTAGAACTTTTTATAGAATAAATATAAACTATATAAAAGAGTAACTTTTACTTTATTACCTTTTTTTTTAGCCTAGATATTTTAGGGGCCTTTAATAAAGTATTTTATAAAAGAATAATATATAACCTATAGGTCTAATATATACCGGAATAAATAGTTTAATTTATAAAATTGTTCCTATAAAACTAAACTATAAAACTTTCTATTAGAAAATATATTACTAAAACTATCCCGGTTAATACAGGTATACTATAAGGATTTTTACTCTTACTAATCCTTTTTTTATTTTTTATAAGTATACTTCTACTAGTACTATAAAAAGGTAATATAATAGCCTATAGGTTTATAAACAACACTAATATCCTTATATTTAGCAGAAGTATAGAAAAGAACTACAGGGTAATTAAAAGTGCGTATATATAGTATATAGCGTGGGCGAAGAAGTATAGTATAGTATTTGCCCCGGATAAGTATTACCTTATATACTTTATAAGGCGCTATTTAAATACGGTAAATATAAAGGCTATAGTAAATATCTAAGGCTTTATAAAAGGCCTAATTATAGAGCTCTATATACTTAAAGTCTAGGTGGACTTTAAACTTAAATAGGGCCCGTATATATATATTATAAAGGAAAAGGCTATAGTATAAATAGAAGCCCTTATATAGCTAATAGTATTAATATAGGGTATAAGCTTCTAAAAAGTATAGTATATATATTTAGTAGTTATTAGGCCGGTTCTTATATATAGGTATACTACCTAGTTTCTAACGCTAAGTATAAAGGAATAAATTAGTAAAGTAAAAATTAAATAACTTAAAATAGCCTAGAACTACTTCCTCTATACTATTATAGGGGCGTATAAAATAATAGATATTAAAACGCTTAAATATAAAACCTTTTACCTTTTTTTAAGGCTTAAGCTAAAGGAACTTATAGTAGTATACGCGGACTGCACGCGCGCAGGCTAGGCTAGAAAGTATATTAAAACCACGTGCCGCACTATTAGAAACACTATTAGAAAATACTATAAGCCTAGGAAAACGCCTAAATATAAGCTAAGCCGGCGTAATATACTAAAAAGGCTTATAGTTAAGGCTATAGTACTAGCTCTAAGGTATAAAAGGCAGTTAGATAACTTATATAAGCTTTTAAAATAAGAAATAATATAGGAAGTATATAAGAAAAGGTAGAGGAATAAATAGAAGGCCTATAAAAAAAATAAAAAGGCTCTTCTACGCCGGCCCTTAATATAAAATAGAATAAAAATTAGGTAACTAAATATTATAAGCTTATAAAAGTAGAAAACTTAATTATTACGCTTTTATAAACGGAATATATAGGGCTTAATATATACCTGCACTATATAAAAGTGCCTAATTACCCTTCGCCTACGTACTTCTATAGGTATATACTATAGTTTCTAAAGCACGTAGTAATATACTATAAATAACACCGCAATAGCAGAGGTAATATATTTTTTAAAGCTAGAATAAAAATATATATATAGCTATATAAAAACTATAAAGGAAATAAAGCCGTTTTATAATAGTTCCTGCACTAAATAGACCTTTTACCCTACTTTTCTATAGCTAAAAAGATAGTAACGGAAAAGCTAGCTATATAGCTAGCTAACTTATATAACTATACCCTAAGAATAGAACTATATACACGCACGCATATTATATAACTATAGGCACGCCCGTAATAGGGCAACCCCCCTAATTTCCTATTATCCTTTAATTTAATACCTTAGCTTTTAAGAAAAAGGGCACGCGCGTATAGTAAGGGCACACGCGCCCTAATACGGACCCTAGACCTTACTAACCTTCTAGATACTATATAACCCTAGAACCTAGGGCCTATAAACACCGAATCGATTCTAGAAAATATATTAAAATAGCTTACTCTATAGTAATACTTATAGAGCTGCCACGCGTCCTTTATAGCCGCGCAGAAATAAAAGGAACGTAAGGCGTTATATACTATAGAAAATAAGGTTTTTACCTAACTACTATAGAGCGAACGGTTTCCCCTTATAAATAAAACCTAGATAGTACTGCCGTATAAACCCTAATAGGAGCTAAATCGGCTTAATAGAACCTAATAATAATAATAATAATAATAAGTATAATATACTCTATAAGCAAGCGGGCTACCTAAGTAAATAGGCTACTCTATTACTAAAACGCGATATAAAATATAAATTACTCTATAACGCTAATAGATATTAACTTAATATAACTTATAGTCTAATTTATAATAATTTCCTTATCTTTTTAATATATATAAGCGTTATATCCTATCTTACCGCAGCGCCTACAGCGCGCTTACTGCTATATACTTCCACCCGGGCGCCTTCTATTTTAACGTATTTTACCCTTAATTTATTTATTAGCTTTCTTTTAAGCAATTATTTTAGAGCCCTATACCTTTATTAAAACTTTTTACCTTTAAATTCGCTTTTTTTTGCGCTCTCTACGCTTTATAGCGGCCTTATTTACCTTTTAAAGGCTTATAACCTAATTACGCAATAATATAGCCCTATATATCTATACTTTAGCGCCTTTAATAAGTAAATTAAGCAACTTAAAAATTATAGTAAAAAAGCTATTTTAATATATTTAAATGCGATTATAAATAGCCAGTGCTATATATACAACCTTTTTTTGCTATTTATACGATGCCTTTTTACTATTCGTATAACCCTTCCCCCTCTACAACCCCTTCACCGCGTTCTAATTAGCTTAAAGCAATACGCCGGAGCTCTAGGTATTTACCTATATATTACGTAAGGCTATATATAAGGCCGTATATAAGGCCGTATATAAGGCTATATAAAATAGAAAAGCTATATAGCCTCTCTATTTTACGGCTTATTTTTCTATTTTATATAGCCTTATATACGGGCTTATATACGGCCTTGCGTATAGCCTTATATAATATATAGGTAAATGCCCGAAGCTCCGGCGCATTACTCTAAGCTAATTAGAACGCGGTAAAAGGGTTACAGGGGGGGGGTAAGGTTATACAAATAGTAAAAAGGTATTATATAAATAGTAAAAAAAGGTTATATATATAGCACTAGCCTTATAAATTAATACTAATTAAAAGCCTAGCTTAAAAGTATTACTTAGTATTTTTAATTCCTATTAAGCTTTTATAGCAGTAGGTAATAGCGTATAAAGTATAATATTAAGCTTTAAAAGTACTACCTCTAGATTAAGTAGTATAAAGCCGGCGCCTTAAAAGCTTACGCAGATATTACTTTTTATAAATAAGTTATTAAATACTGCTTTAAAAGCTAGTAGGAACTTAAGCTTTATAATATAGTTAATATAGTTATATACTAAATCCTTAATTTAGCAATTATACGCTTTTTTTAACAGTATAAAACAGCCTATATTAAGCGGCTATAATAGATATAAAGTATACAGCAGTATATATAGTATAATAATATTATTCTCCTTATAAAGCTTTTTAAATTTAAGTAAGTTATAGCTTTTATAGCTATCTAAAATAAGTAGGTAATATATACCTATAGTGCGGTTCTTTATATATATATTAAAATATTGCAGCTATATAATACTAAGCTTATTTATTATCTAGCTATTATTATTTACTGCTATAGCCTAGTCTAGTAGTATATTACTGCCTTTATACTATATAAAAAGGTAGTACTTACCTATAAAAATAATAAACAGCAGGATTACCTACCTATAAGCGTTAATAGCCTTAATTATAGTAGCCTACTTATAATTACCTAGTTATATAGCTTTTATACTAAATAAATCCACGCTATATAAAAAGGAAACCTATAGCTTATAGCGTTACTTTTTAGCCTAGATATATTAGGGGCGTTTAACTATATATTATATAAACGTATAATATATAACCTATAGATTTAATAAGTACTAGAGTAGATAGTTAGGTTTATAAAGTCCTTTCTATAGAACTGCACTATAAAGCTTACTATTAGAAACTTTATAGCAGAACCTATTATAGTTACTATAGGAATACTGCAGGGCTCCTCCCTATTACTAATACTTTTCCTTTTTTTTACTAGCACGCTTCTACTAATACTATAGCGCGGTAATATAACGGCCTATAGGTTTATTAATAATATAAATATCCTTATATATAGTAAAAGTATAGAAAAAAACTATAGGGCTATTAAACGGGCGTATAACCGGTGTATAAAGTAGGTAAGAAAGTATAGAGTAGTTTTTGCGCTAGATAAATACCACCTAATATACTTTATAAAAGCCTATAAGTCTATTAATATAAAAGCTATAGTTAATATATAGGGCTTTACTAAAGGCCCTATAATAAACCTAAAAATACTAGGGGTTTAGGTAGATTCTAAACTTAAATAGGGCCCGTATATTAATACTATAAAAAATAAAGCTATAGCCTAAATAGGGGCCTTTATAAGGCTTATAGTATTAACCTAGGGTATAAGCTTCCGGAAGGTATATATAATATACTCGGCGGTTATTAGGCCTGCTATTATATATAGATGCACCTCCTGGTATTATTATAGTATCGACTGCAATACTCTACCTACCGAAATTCTACCGCAGATTGCTATAACTCCAGCAATCTGCACCGGCCTACTACCGCTAGCCGGCCTCCTGCCTGTAACGGGTCGTCTCTTCTATACCTTCCAAGTGTCTCACACTAAGGCAGGGTATAGGCAAGTCGTCGTCGGGGTGCAATAGTCTTCAAAAGGTGAGGCAATAATCAATCAAGGTTCTAAGACGGGGTTGTTACTTCCAATAGGTAGTATTGAAGTCTTAAGTTGAACACAAGGTTCCTATCTATGCAAAGGAGCGTCCTCTTATATGAAAGCTCCGTCCTAAGAAAACCTCTTGCTCATATGGCTCTACGGGCTCATAGTCCTCGAGCGTCTCGAGCTCGACGAGCGCTCGCATGGCTCTATGCTT